>NW_015166441.1:598206-829604 GCF_001447785.1 Gekko japonicus | reverse complement strand
TTTTCACAAAGAAAAGGTGGTACTTAGGACCGACCCCACCTTTAGTACCAAGGTGAACTCTACCTTCCACAACTCCCAGGAGATATACCTACCGTCCTTCTGCCCTAATCCGATCCACCCCACGGAGAAGATCTGGCACACACTGGATGTCCGAAGGGCGCTCAAGCGATACATCCGACAAACTGAGCCATTCCGGAAAACGGAAGCCCTCTTCATCAACGTCTCGACTCCCAATAGAGGGCACAAGATGTCCAAATCAGCCTTGCGTGCAACACTGAAGTCCTGTAGCGCTGAAGCATACAGACATAGCGGCCAGCAAGTGCCCTCAGGCATCACGGCCCACTCTCTCCGTAGCGCAGCCACGAACGCAGCTCTATGCAACAGAGCGTCAGTCGAAGAGATCTGCAGGGCGGCGACCTGGACGTCGCTATCCACGTTCATTAAACACTACAAGATCAACACATACGACTCAGCGGATGCGGCCTTCGGCAGAAGGGTCCTGCAGTCAATACTTCCGCATCCGGACGACCACCCAACCCGTTCTTAGGGACACTGCTCGGGAAGGTCCCACAATCAGATGTCCTCCAGCTCAGAGGGAGAACGACCGTTGGTACTCACCGTGAGAGTCCTTCTCCTCTGAGGACTGGAGGACATCTCGGCCCTCCCAGGTCGTCAGCATGCGTAAGTACGGGAACTCAGGCTCGACTGTCATACTAACCTAGATCTCTCACCTATGTATATAACCTATGTATATATGTATGCAACCTATGTATGTAATGCCTTAGAGAAAGAGATATACCAAGGATTTCCTGACTGTGTAGTGATAGCTCTGTTCCTTACTATATGAGTTTAAACATGTTATGAGATTTAATTATGTTTCAAGTGTCACTGCTTTTCGGAGTACCTGAACTGAGGATGAGGGTGACTCCCACACAGGAAACAGGAAGTTCTTGGAAGTCCTGCCTCCCTGAAAGGAGGGTGGGAATCACCCACAATCAGATGTCCTCCAGTCCTCAGAGGAGAAGGACCTCTCACGGTGAGTACCAACAGTCGTTTTCAGTCCCCTTCCTAATAATCCCTAGCATAGCATTTTTGTTGCAGTCGCACACTGAGTTGACATTTTCAGGGAGTGATCTACCACGACTCCCAAGATCTTTCTCCTGGTAAGTTACGGCCAGTTCATACCCCATCAATGTATATTGATAGTTAAGATTTTTGGCTCCAATGTGCATTACTTTGCACTTGCCCATATTGAATCTCATTTGCCACACTGATGCCCATCCACCCAGCCTCGACAGATCCCTCTGGAGCTCCTCACAGTCCTCCCTGGTTTTCACTGCCCTGAATAACTTAGTGTCACCCACAAACGTAGCCACTTCACTGCTTATTCCCAACTCCAAATCATTAACAAGTAAGTTAAAAAGCACTGGACCTAGTACAGAGCCCTGCGGTACCCCACTGCTTACTACCTTCCACTGTGAAAACTGCGCATTTATACTCACATTTATACTCATTCTCTGTTTCCTGTTAATTAACCAGTTTTTAATCCACAAGAGGACTTGTCCCCTTATCCCATGACTGCTGAGTTTACTTAGGGGCCTTTGGTGAGGAACTTTATCAAAAGCTTTCTGAAAGTCTAGGTAACAACATCTATTGAGTCACCCTTGTCCACATGTTTGTACACCCTCTCAAAGAACTCTAAAAGGTTAGTGAGACAAGATCTCCATTTACAGAATCCATGCTGATTCTTCCTCAGTAACGTTTGATCATCAATGTGCCTAGTAATTCTATCTTTAATAACGGATTGCACCAAGTTACCCAGTTTCGACGTTAGACTGACTGGCTTGTAATTTCACGGATCTCCTCTGGAACCTTTTAAAAAGTTGGGGGTTATGTTGGCTACCTTCCAATCTTTGGGAATGGATGCAAATTTTAGCGATTGCATATTTTTGTCAGGAGATCCACAAGTTCACATTTGAGTTCTTTCAGAACTCTTGGATGTATGCCACCTGGGCCTGGTGATTTGTCAGTTTTTAATTTGTCCATCAATTGTAGGACTCCATCTCTTGTCACCTCAATATGACTAAGGTCTTTTGACACCCTTCCTGAAATCTGCAGTTCTAGAGTGGGCAGGTACCTCCCATCTTCCACAGTGAAGACAGAGGCGAAAAATGCATTCAGCTTCTCTGCCATTTCCCTATCATCCTTCAGTAATCCCTTTACCCCTTGGTCATCCAGTGGCCCCAGTGCCTCCCTGGCTGGTTTTCTGCTGCTAATGCATTTGAAGAAATTTTTATTGTTGATCGTTACATTTTTCACAGTATGTTCCTCATAGTCCTTTTGTTGCCTGTCTGATCACTGACTTGCATTTTATTTGCCACAGACTGTGCTGCCTTTTATTTACCTCACTCGGAGTAGTCTTCCACTGCTTAAAGGAATCCTTCTTAGCTTTTACTACTTCCATTACTTTGTTAACCATGCAGGCTTTGTTAAATACCTATTTGTGCCTTTTATTTGAAGAAGAAGAAGAGGAGGAGGAGGAGATTGGATTTATACCCCACCCTTCACGCGGAGTCTCAGAGTGGCTTACAAACTCCTTCCCCTTCCCCTTCCTGCAACAGACACCCTGTGAGGTAGATGGGGCTGAGAGAGCTCTGACAGAAGCTGTTCTTTTCAAGAACAGCTCTGACAGAACTATGGCTTGCCCAAGGTCATCCAGCAGGTGCAAGTGGAGGAGAAGGGAATCAAACCCGGTTCTCCCAGCAGCTGCAAGTGGAGGAGTGGGGAATCAAACCCAGTTCTCCCAGATTAGAGTCTGTGCACTTAACCACTACACCAGGATTGTAGGTTTAAATACTCTCCAAACTTCCCAAAGGGATTTAACCCTCCTTACCTTTCCCTTCAGTTTCTTCTTCACAATCCCCCCTCATTTGAGAGAAGTTACCCTTTCTAAAGTTAACTGTGGTTGTTTTGGTCTTTTGGGGCAACTCCCTATTTATATAATGCTAACATTAACATTATGGTCTCTGTTCCCAATTGGTGCTATTACATTCACATGTTTCATCAGGTCTTTAGCATTTCTTAGGACCAGATACAGGATCACCTCCCCCTGGTAGGTTCTGTGACCATCTGCTCCATGGCACAGTCATTGATACCAATTCCGCACTGACATTTTTGTCACTCGTTTGTCCCTGTTGCTTCAGGGGGGTTCCCCCACCCCAAAGTGTTTTGCTCTCTCTAGTAGTCCCAGAGAGAGCAAAACACATGTGGAAAAGGGGGGACGGGACCCAAAGCAATAGGGGAAAGCGAGTGACAAAAATGTCAGTGCAGAATTGGTCTGAGAGTATCTGGAAACCTAATCTCTTTCTCCTGGCTTGAACGCATATTGACCCACCTAATCAATGTGTGGCTAGTTAAAATCACATATTATGACACAGTTATTTTGTCTAGATGCTTTCCTTAATTCTTTTGCTGTCTTTAAATAATCCTCTAATCTTTGATCTGGTGGGTGATAAACTCACAGAGTCAAGCTACCTGTTCGGCACACCCATAGCATTTCTGTAAGTGAATTTATTTCTCTTAGATTCTCAGTTTTACTGGACTATATACTCTCTCTGACATATGGAGCCACTCCACCTCCAGCCCTTCCCTCCCTATCCTTTCAATATAATTTATATCCAGGAATCACTGTATCCCACTGATTATTCTCATCCCACCAAGTTTCTGAAATGCCCACAATGTCTACATTCTCCTCTGATACTTAAATATTCCAGCTCCCGAATTTTACCTCGGACACTTACAGCATTTGTATATCATTTATGATCTATAATTTCCCAGACACATTAGGCCCACAACCTTCCTACTGTGGCCTCTAGGCCTCGTCAGGTAGTCAATATTGTTTGTCACCTTCTCAGTGGCCAGTCCTAATCCATTTCCATCTAGAACAGTAACAATTTAGAGATGAGCCATCCTGAACCAGAAACATTTCATTTCCTGTTGTCTTTCCCCCAAGATATAGTTTAAAAACTGCTCTGCCACCTTTTTGATTTTAAGCACCAGCAGCCTGGGTTCCTTCTCCGGACACGTGGAGGCCATCTCTTTTGTACAGGTCCTGCTTGTTCCAAAAACCATCCCAGTGCCTAACAATCTTAAACCATTCCTCCTTATACCATAGTCAATCCATGCATTGAGACTCCGAATCTGGGCCTATCTGGCTGGCCCTGCGTGTGGAACAGGCAGCACTTCTGAGAATTTATTTATTTATTTATTTCATTAAACTTATAGCCCACCCTCCCCACATTGTGGGCTCAGGGTGGGTAACAGCATATATATATCTGCAATTAATACAGATTTACAATATTAAAAACATATTAAAAATACTCCATTTAAACTCCATAAGATCATCATTAAAAACATCTGCCTTAAACAACAACGCATCTCAACGGCAAATAATATGGTTCCAGTCTGGTTTCCAGGATCTGCAGTCACTGGGGGTAAGGCCTAATCAGTTGGATGCCTGCCACCTCAACTAAAGACCTGGCGGAAGAGCTCCATTTTACAGGCCCTGTGGAATTGTAATAGGTCCCGCAGGGTCCTGATCTCATATGGTAGCTCATTCCACCAGGCAGGGGCCAGGGCCGAAAAAGCCCTGGCCCTAGTTGAGGCAAGTCAGACATACCTTGGGCCAGGGACTACAAGGATGTGTTCATTGGTAGAACGTAATGTTCTATGGAGCTCATGTAGGGAGAGGCGGTCTCAAAGATATGTGGGCCCCTGGCCGTATAAGGGCTTTAAAGGTGAGCACCAACACCTTGAAACAGATTCGGAATTCAATAGGCAGCCAGTATAGGTCATGCAGCACCGGGCGGATATGTGCCCACACTGGCAATGACATCAACACCCATGCCGCTGCATTCTGCACTAGCTGTGGTTTCTGGAGCAGAGTTAAGGGAAGCCCCATGTAGAGAGAATTACAATAATCTAATATGGAAGTGACTGTTGCATGGATCACTGCAGCCAGATTGCGGGGGGTGAGGTATGGGGTCAACTGCCTAACCTGCCTGAGATGAAAAAAGGCAGACCTGGCTGTGGCAGTGACCTGGGCCTCCATAGTCAATGGAGGAACACCCCTAGGGTCTTCACCTTCGGCGTTGGCGGTGCCCCATCAAAAGTTAGCTGGCATTCTACCTCCTTAATTGCTTTTTTTTTAAATCCCCTTTTGTGAGACAAAGCACCCGTTTCCTCCCAAGGGTTAATGTGAATAGTAATGGGCCTATCCAAGCTTGCAGGTATCAGTAATTGGGCCTTTCTGCCTACATGGCTCTTATCATCTCAAAGGCCAGAGTCATGAATGTGGTAATTAGATCTTCTTGGAAATCTGTGGTCCGCTGGATGGGAGGGGGGAGGCAGGAGCGGTGCTGTAATGGGTTTCAGTGAGAACATACCTTGATTGAATTTAGACCACCACCTGACACCAGATGGCTCGAGACTATAATTGGGCTAGAAGCCAAAGAGAGACCATACTAACTTCATGATTTTGGCAGACTGAGGCCTGGACTATGTTAGATTTGCGTTGCAACAAACAGCTACATAGAGGACACTTAAGCCTCTCTATTGGACTTTAAGATTGTGCCATCTAATACCTGTGCCATGTAATACTAGTATTAGAAAAGGTAGCTTCTTTGTTTTTTCAGCTGTATGGCTTTAAGAGTTTGTGTTGCCTAGAAATCAATTTATTCTTTAAGTATTTAATAAAACTTCATATACTTTATCAAAGGCTGATTTATTGTGTACAGTAGTCCTGGGAACCCATGGGGTTCAGGCTTGGACTCCTTGACTCCTTTTTTTGTAAGTTTTCTATTTATGTAGATTTATTTGTGGAAAGTGTGCTTAACCTTTTTAGGGACATGGAGAAACTAGTGCCATGACCAGTGTTCCCTCTAAGCTGAATTAGTGTGAGCTAGCTCACAGTTTTTTAGCCTCCGGCTCAAACATTTTTGTCTTTGCTCAGGAAGGATGGCTCCAGAGCAAACTAAATGATGCAGCAGCCAAATCACTCGCTCACAACTTTAATTCCAGCAGCTCACAAAGTAGAATATTTGCTCACAGGACTCCACAGCTTAGAGGGAACATTGGCCATGACTTCCTCACCCTGCTGCTGAACTCGGACATTTGCTAAACTCGCCTGTTTATTCCCTTTTTCCAGACACTTTGTCACTGGAGCAGGGCCTGCTACTTTGCAGAACTAGGGCCTGTTCGTAGGAACCCTAAATACATAGTTTAGGTCAAAACTCCACCCCCCACTGGAGCCAATCACACTGATTGGGAGCTAACCAATAAAGGAGGAGGATGTAGAGTTCTGAGCAGGGGATCCCCCAGTTCTTGTGGCTTAAGCCTGAGGAAAACCCCACCTCCAAACAGCAACATTGCCATGTGACGTCCCTGACGTGGTGATGTCACTGCTGCGTGATGTCAGCATATCACTCTGCTCCGCTCCCAGAAAGTTTCCTCCCACCCGCTGCTGGCATGGATAGTGGCCCTGGCAACCCTAAGGATGAGTGAATCACCCTCTGGTTGATTAACATTAGATATTGCTGATTGGGAACTGATCAAATAAGAGTTGGCTTTTATTTCAAATGCTAATTTAATTTCAAATGTTAATTTTGCCCTTCTAGGCTTGGATTAAAGGAGACACTAATTGAATAGCCTCAGCAGTTACAGGAAGTATGTAACTGCTTGTTTTCTTGTAGGGGGAAAACCCTCTTTAAAGACTATGAGAACTAGCTTAAGATTTTAGATTTAGTTTAAAATTGGATCCCCTGTGTTTTTTAAACCCTAGCTGTATTTAAAACGTAGCTGCAGTTTTGTTCTTTGTTCCTGGGGGATCCCCTAAGAGCAGAATTTGGGGGGGCATTTAGGACTGTGGGGGGAGCCATCCTCTGCGTGCAGAAATACTTCTGTTTGAAGACACACCCCAGTGGATCCAAGCCATAGTTTCATAATTTTGCATTACTTGCAAAAATAAACATACCCTCTACCACTGTTAACTTTCTTTTATTACTGATGTGTGCTGAATGAATGCAAATATGAAAACATTTGATAGGTGATTTTTAAATTTTAGTTATCATAGAATTCAAGTGATTGGAGGTGATAAGTTGCATATTTCCTTCTTAATGCATGCCTTGTTTCTTCCGATATGCCTCTGCTTTCTTTCATTTCCTCTTTGCAGAAAGTGATGACAGGAAGCTTTTGTAGAGTAATAATGTACCTTTTCCCTCTAGGAATACTTTTTCAACTCGAAGGTATTAACAGATGGAGAACTGGCACCCAATGACAGATGCTGCCGTGTCTGTGGCAAAATCGGCCACTACATGAAAGACTGCCCGAAACGGAGGAGGTTGGGAGAATGCGCACACCTGTAATTTAAAACCATTTTATGCTGAATATAAATGAGGAGTATATTCCTTTTGTTTGCCTCAAACACTGCACTACATCCTTTCACCTGTTCATTTTGAAACCATTGGTTGAAAATCATGTGTTCAGTTCCTTCCTTGACACAGCTTTTACCCTGAGTATAACAGGTGGCATAAAACAGTGCCAAGCACTGCAGCTGAATTACATGGCACTTGCTTTGTAATCTTGGTATGCTGAATAACACTATGGGTGTCCTTTGCCTTGAAGGGTAAAGGTGCAGAAAATATAAGCAGTCAGTTGCATCATTTCAGGGAACTTTCCCCTGCCACTTAAGCTTTGATCCTCCCTTCACAACATTTCAACCTCCAGTTGCTTCAGACAAAAGAGCAAAACCAGATTTGGAACTTATGTTGTGTTTGCAGTGCCTCCTGAATATTGTAGACATCAATTGTGTTTAGCAGAGTTCATATTATCTTAGTTGAGTTTAAATTCTCTGCTTGTCTTCTTTCTGCTGCCCTTTTCTGTATCACAGTTGTACATTTTCAATGCTATTTCAAAGTAATATTTAGTACTTTTTCCCTTTTAGGTTGAAGAAAAAGGAGAATGAGAGAGAAGATGAAAAAGAAGTAAAGGAGGAAGACAGAGAGACAAGAGAAAAGAGGTGTTTTATCTGTGGGGATATTGGACATGTTAGAAGGGATTGTCCTGAATTCAAACAAACAAGACAAAGAAGCAATGGTATTGCAGGTAAAACAGAATCACCTCCCTCCCCCCAATTTTGTATTTTAATGTTTCTGAATTGTCTGTAGAAAACATTGTGACTTACCATTTATCAAACAACAGCGTGGATGTGTACAGTAGCACTCTTGTCCTCCCTCTGGGCTTTGCTTTACTCTTTTGCTTTGCCAGAATTTTATTTATTTTATTTTTATCCTGCTGTTCTTCCCAGGAGCTTGGGGCAGTTTACGTCATAATTATTGCTACCATATAACCTGATCCTAAATTCTTCATGGCTTCCTGTCCTTTTTAAAGCTATAACAAAAGTGTTGTAGCACATAAATAAATATGGAGTAGCTTCTGGCTGTTACCACAACAAAAAGCTAACTTCTATCCCTTACCTAAATAAGCTTTGTACTTCTACTGAAAATCACCAAGATACATTTACAATAAATGAATGCTGAAAATATTTGGCACCACAATGAAATTTGTAGCTACCCTGGCACCTAGGGTTTGTCAAGCCCTGCAACAAATAAAGTCTTGATTACATGTGGGGGTTTTGTTTGCAATGCAGACTACTGCTTTGGATCACAATCTGTTTGGTTTCCTAAAATATATAAACCTGTACATTCATTACATTTTGTCATTCAGCTGCTCAATTAGTCCGAAGTCTTGTAAACTCACAGCAAGTGACTGGATCAATTCAGCAGCAAGGGGAAAGACCCTTGCGTACCAGACAGCCATCAGAATGTGTAAGTTCCATTTAGTCAATAATTTTTCAGTGAGTAATTCTGTCTATGAAGCCAGTGTGAGTTGGCAATATAGCTGGAGTACTTAATACTTGTGAAACTTTCTGCTATGCTGCTCAAATGTTTTAATAGCATTGGTTTTAACATACCTTTTCTCAAGCTTTTGTTGAAATTGCTATATACTGATTACATCTGAAAAATCCCAGATCAAGCCAGAGATCTGAAAAACGTATGGAGTAATTGAAAAGGAGAATGAATTAAGATACCGTTAATGAGTGAAAGGAGATGTATTTCTGATTATGTAATGCTATGTTCCAGTAATGTCCCAGCTGACCATTTTCAATGGTAGGACTTATTCTATAGAATGAACATGTCAGATTCTCTGTTAATGAAATCTTACTGAGTGTGAACAACTAAAGAATTCAGTTTACTGTTATGGTACAGTAGAGGGGTGAGAGAGTGAGGCCTTATTAGGTATCAGAAGATTAAACAACACTTTTTAGTGAACTAATCCAAGCTACATCCTTTTTTTCCCCTTCTAGTCTGATTCGCGCCAGTCATCTTACTCTCCACAGCCTCAGCAGTTTACACAGAATTCCTCTCCACCAACCTCCATTAACCAGACTCAGCCACAACCAATCTCCCAATCCAAGCATGCTCTGCAGCCCCAACAAGGGGCACAGCCATCCCACCAGGTCCAGCTGCCTTTGTTTAACTTTCCCCAATCTCCCCCAGGTCAGTATTCTGCCTTGCATAACCTGGGACTATTTCAAATGCACCATCACCAACATCATCACCAAATTCAACTTCCTAACACCTCGTGGCCTGTTATTCACTCTGCACCGGGTAATCCTGCTCATTCTACAAGTGTTCCATTTTCTGTGAGGGCTGGCAGTAGCAACCCACCCAGTAATCCAAGCAGCGTAAACTTGAATGATCCCAGTATCATCTTTGCACAGCCTGCTGCCAGGCCTGTAGGAATCCCCAGCAATTCTCATGAGGGACACTGGCACAACCCTGTGACTCTAAACTCACTGGTGAACAATGGCACTGTGGGGAATTCAGGTAACTATCTTTTCTTCTTTTTTGTACTGATAATTCCTTTACTAAACATTTACTGAACTATTTGCTACTATAGTGCTTATGACAAACTTTTAAAGAGATGGGCTACCTAGTAATTTTTGAACTTAAAAAAGCATTAACTACCTGAAAAGAGATTCAGAAATGTAGAATGGCTTTTGAAAGGTGTTTTGTAGGCAACGCTGTTATTTAAAGGGAAAGGAAAGAGTCCAGTAGCACCTTAAAGTCTAACAAAATTTGTGATAGGGTATGAGCTTTCGTGAGTCACTGCTCACTTCTTCAGGTACAGCTGGAATGTGATACCATTTGTCCTATATCTTGGAAAGTGGAGTGATTTCAGATGTCGAATGATATTATCAGGCAAATGACAATAGAAGGTGTGATTGGATTAGGTGTGAGATACAGAGAGGTAGTAGGCGTGGGGAAATCAGCACTGGTAATGAGACAGGAAACCTAGGTCTCAGTTCAGTCCAGGTGGATGCATTGTGTTGAGCTTCGTTATCAGTTGCAATTCAGCAGTCTTTCTTTCTAATCTCCCTTTGAAATTCCTTTGTAAAATAACTGCTACTTTTAGGTCAGCAACTGAATGTCCTGGAAGGTTAAAATGTTCCCCTACTGGTTTTTGAATGTTGTGGTTTTGATGTCAGACTATTAATTCTTTGTTGAAGGGAGTTTTCAATGCTGATTTTTCCATGCCTACTACTTCTCTGCATATCACACCTAATCCAATCACACCTTCTATTGTCATTTGCCTGCTAATGTCATTTGGTATCTGAAACCACTCCACATTCCAAGATATAGGATAGATGGACTCACATTCTAGCTGTATCTGAAGAAGTGAGCGGTGACTCACAAAAGCTCATACCTTACCACAAATTTTGTTAGTCTTTAAGGTGCTACTGGATTCTTTTCTGCTGCAGCAGACATACTAATATGGCTGCCCATCTTGATTTATCCCTAAAGGGAAAGGAGTTTGGGTTTTCTGTTGAGAAACATAGGTTCCAAAACTGCATCCACAGACAAGTTGATAAGACAAGGTATGTAGAGACGACAGCTGCAAATCAAAAGAATCCTGTGCTCAAGTGGAAAGTGTGTCTGCATCTCCACATGAAATGCTGCCCATTTTGCTTTCTTGCTTTAGCCCATCAGGCCATGTTGAATAGTGCTCCTGTGGGTTCCTGAAGTTCAGGAACAACTCTTAAGTAAAATGAAAAGGGCTACACATGGGAACTATAGCCACAAACCTCCTCATGAGCAGGCAGAACACTCAGCATAGCCTCTCAAATCCTGATAATCAAACGTAAAATTTTCCATAAAAGACCAGTATAGCCTGTGAGGATATAGTTTAAGCCATGGCATTGCCTGAAAACTAGTTTTCAGTGCTACAGCAATCCTTGGACAAATTAAAGAAAAATCCTTGGACAAATTAAAGCATATGCAGAATACCACAGCATAGCCACAAGCACACTCCTTGCATCTAGGCTGAAAAGGAGGACATCTGAGTCAGAGGAATTTGTTTCTGGGTTAGTGTGAGTTCTGTTACCTTTGTTTGTAGAATTACCAGAGCCTGTGTTTGTTTCCTATCTCTATCACTGTTAATGCCAGCCTCCTAATGTGTTACATTATTCTTTTATTAAGTGTTCACTGTTATAATTAATTATCATTAATGTTTGAGTAGTAAGATTGACTTTTAAAAATTTATTATGGCTTGGTGTACTATATGATTTCTTCAGTGCCAGGCTACCCAGAAATGAATGTTCTTACACCACTCACAAGAAAACTGCATTTTTTAATGTAGTCAATCAAGCACACATTTTCAGTACTTGATACAACAATTATGCTTTTAATACACAAACCTTCTTCTAGTTAGTAGATTACTGTGCATGTTTCTTATTCTGGAAACACCATTGAAGTGTATTGGGGAAAAAGTCAAGATAGACAAAGTTGTTATGCATAGTTAAACAGTAAGTTTTTTAAAAATATATGTTTGATATTTACTGATTTAAAGGTTTGGCAGTTACTGATGCACTTTTTCATATAATGTTTCATGATAAGCGATGCCTCCTTTTCCCTTTTGAATAAATACTAGATCAGAGCTTCCAAGGACAGTTTGGTAAAGTGAACCCTCCTCCTCCTCCTGTTCCTTGGGACCCCAGTGCCCCTGCCCATTTTCCTCTACTTCGAGGGACGTGGCCTTACAGTATGTCTCCAAACTACATGCAACAGGGAAATGCCAGCTATCCACTGAACAAATCTTTCTACCCTCAAGGTACTAGAGCAAATATATGAAGCACTTCGCTAACTCTTTTTTTCACTGATACTTGTCTACAGCTGTTAATCCCCTTATCCTGAAATAACCCCATGGGAATCAGTGAGAGTTAGGATGGTAGTTGCAAATCAGCCTTTAATAAGATGTAAGAATCATAGATCTTTAAATATAGTGAAACTTACTTATTTTTTTAATTATATTTTTAATTTTTCCAAAACAGAAAAACATCTTGGAATTTCGCTTACAACATATCATAGTACCAAGATTCTTCCAGTGTTTACAGTTTTATAAGATTACACTTTACAGCAATTTAGGAATTCATCACTTTGAGGTTTTCTCAATCCATCTATAGACTCTTGACCATAAGTTCTCAAATACTTCTTCATTTTTACCTTGTAACATAAGAGTTAACTTTTCAATTTCAGCCACTTCTAACAATTTATATATAAATTCTTCCCTTAAAGGAGTTTTTTTGGTTTTCCACTGAAACTTATTTCTAAGCTGGTATGCTTACAGGCATACTATTAGGGAGTTAATCATCAATTGTCTGAATGCAGCTTGCCTCCTTTGGGTCACTGGAACAAGATTAACAGGATTCACATTGTTAATTTAATTAATTTGTTGTTTCTGCAGAAGAAGGGATTTTCCTTGGTTTCTCATCTATACAAGTTTCCTTTTTGTTATGACTGTTAAAGTTGTAACCTTTGACAACAAAAGAATCACTCTAATTGTAGAGATAAGTAGTATGAAATTACTTCGGCAAATGTTCCTTACATTGATGTTTCCTGAATAGTTTCAAATTTATCTGCCTTACAGGATTGCCTGTTAAGCCACTATCTGCTCAAGGTGGACTTTTCAAGATTCAGATTTAGTAAGGGATAATTCTTATACAGCTAAACTACAGTCTGCTGATACATCTGAGTGTTACAGTCTCCTGTCCATCAAGTCACCATTCCCACTGTGAAGCCCACTGGGCATTGTATCCAACTTGTCTTTAACCTGTGTATTAAGTACAGTAGATTTAACTAATGTGTCCGCTAAAGTAATTGTAATTCATTTTCTTTTAGCTGGCTTACTGATGCAGAACAACCAGCGCTTTTCTCTTCTGTCTCAAGGACACCCACACTTGAACATGAATTTTATTCAACAGAAAAAATGAAGTTTAATTAAGAGGATGGGAAGAAATCAGGTTCTGGATTAAAATCTTATTGGATTAGAGATTATTTAAAATTTTTAACTGTATCATTTGTACATAGATATAAAATATAGTTTTTACCAGTATCACAACTGTGATACAAATGTCATCTATTTTATTACCCTATTTTAAGGGCAACTGTGTTTTATTTTATCTTGATAAAATGTAAAGAGAGTTTTTAAAATTAAGTTGTTTATTTTCTATTAGCTTTATTCATACCTTGGTTCAAACTTTATATCGATTGTTCTAAAAAGAAATTAGAAAGGGGTTTTTTTGTGTTAAAGACTGTCACCTTTACAGAACAATGTAGTGCCAAATTTTTTTAAAGAAACAAATAAAATTGCAAAATTAGAAATCACAACCAGAATGTTCTTCTAGTTTGGGTGCATCTGGCTATAATGTTAGTCTTTTTAAGATTACAGACTAGGTTAAATATCACTTCAGAACCAACTTAAGTTAGTATCAGACTACATAAACTTTCAGACTTTACAGAAGTCTTTGCAAGTTTTTTGGTCAGATTCCAGAAGTGAAAGTAGAGAGGAAGCCCGTGGGCTTGTGAAGGCCAGCCCATCTCTCCCTCTTGAAATTCCTCCTGTTCATCCTTACATTGATGAATAAGTGTATATGCTTGATGCTTCACTTGACAAATTAAAGACAGATTGTTTGTCCAAAATTGCCAACTTTTTAAAGAGAGCCATTTCTGAATAATGAAAAATATCCTAAGGTACCCCCCTGCCCTGGACATGTTACCTAATTTTGTTCTGTCCTAGAAATTAACATGGACTAGGAAGAGCAGTAAGACATTGACATGGACTAGAAATGAAGCTTTCATAATCCTATGAAATAACATTTTAAAGAACAAAAACCTAGAGCAGATCTTTTTGCAATCTTTTCCTGGTTTTTCTAGGGATGCACATGCTACTTTATAACAGCTGGTGAGCTGCGAGTAGCTCACAAACAGCCTGTTGGAGACCCCTAGTGTATGCAGTCTGGATAACAGCAGCTTTCCCTCAGTCCTGAACTTCTATCATTGAGAATAACCAAAATGTTAGAGAACATTATAAAGCAATATAATCCAATGTGCCTGCAAACTAGGGTTGCAATATAATTCAGTATGACTGGATTATGACTAAATTTGCATAGGTTCCATATGGTAACCTACTATTAATGCTGAGTTGTTCAGAACTCAAATGAAAAGTTTGTTACCTTCTGTTTGTATTGAAACTTCCTACTTTAAAGAATTTAAGCCTATGACATCCACAAGAGAATGCTTGGAATACCTAGGATGAATTACATGTTTCTATAAAATTTTTTTGAAAAGCATATATGCTGAATGCAATGTCACACACTCCTACCTTCTAGAAAGGTGGGCAAAATATGCCCAGAAGCTCTGTCAATTTAGATTACCAATCCCTGTGTTATAAAGGAGTGTATTAGACCATTTTTTAAAGTTGCAAACTTCCCCTAAATTGCAACTCTGCATACCATCTTTCTGAAAATTGTGCAAGTTCATCACCTCTGGGAGATGTATAAGTATAATCATATGCAGGACATATGTAGAAAGGAATATTAATAACATAATGGTTTTCATACAGAACTTACAATAATAATTATCCGCTTTCTCACTTACCAATCCCTGTAGTCTTAGTAGTATTTTGATGGTTTGTTGGGCTTTGTAAAAATGAGTAGTTGCATAACAATCAGACATTGTAAAAACGCCAAATAAACAATTCTTTATTAACGGGTCTTGTAATGAATTTACACAGCTCCTTATCTTATGCTGGGTTTTTTTACTGGCTTTCAAAAGAATTTAAACAGATTGTACATTGAAAATGTCCTTCTTGTATCTGACAGAAAGAATACTATCATGTCTAAGACACTAAAAAATAATACAAAAAGTTGGCTACTGCAGCAGTAGCTACCCATCTTCTGAGTGCGTATCTACAAACAAAGATGGCTCAGCTACACTGTCCAAGTCATTCGTTTCCCCGACGACTCTTCTTATGGCTTTTTTTAGATCTGAAAGTACAACAACATTTTCTCAATTGTCTGATTCCAATGGGTATATGTGAATTGCACATTCATGACCAGTATTTTGATTATGGGTCAGTTATGACATTTTTAACAAACTCTCCCAATTACACACAAACTGTTTGGAATTTGACAGTTACCATGGAAAAAGAAACTTCTAAGAACAAAGTCATTGCTAAACCATTATTATTTAGCAGCAAAATATGGTCTATACCTTTCTGGAGACTTGGAATGACTGCGATGTCTGTGGCTACGATGGTGTCCTGTCAAAAATAAGACATAAAATCTTTACTTTGAGTAATCATCTGCATAGGGTTCCTTCTAAGTTCCAGTCCACATAATGCAGAATTATTAAGGAGGGTGCTTTACAGAGATACGATAAAAACAAACAGGTAGAAACTGGAGCTGAAACTATTAGTTACTGACATGCCAAATAGATCAAGATGGGTAGCCATGTTAGTCAGTCTGTGTCTGTAGCAGTAGAAAGGACCAAGAGTCCAGTAGCACCTTAAAGACTAACAAAATTTGTGGCAGGGTATGAGTTTTCATGAGTCACATACCAGAGAAATCACAAACTCAACTACCTGGAGATTTAGATCTTGATCTGTGCCGTCTGTCCCTGGATCTGCTTCGATGCCGCCTTGGGCTCTTACTACGGTGCCTTTCCCGCCGTGGTGAAGGACTAATCGAACACAGGATATTATTAGTGTTAAACCTAATTTATTTAATTATTGAATAAAATATATCTGCCTTTCCTCATGGTTCAAGGCAGCTTGCAATAATAGCTACAAACATTTTCAGATTAAAGGCAAAAATAAAATAACAAATCCCAAAACTTCCTCCCCCTTCAAAGATGCCTGCCTATTCAGACTCCCTCAATAGCCCTAGCAAACAGTCAGGCCTCCCAATACCTCCTGAAGATCTTCAAGGAGGAAATCCTCCTCTCTGCATCTCTTCAGGGAGCCCATTCCACAGAGCTGGAGCCATGATAGAAAAGGCCTGGGCTCTGGTTGATGCTGGATAGACCACCTTAAATGATGGCATAGCCAGCATATGACTGCGTGATGACATATGGAATTTAATTTTAAAAAACAGTTCAGTAGTTCTCCTACCTTCTTCTCTTTGGAGATCGACTTCGTCTGAAACAGAAGGGGGGGATAATGGAGGTAAGTGTATTAGTCTTACATCTTTTTAGGATGAGCTTTATGTTGATTGAAAGGATTTTCCAAAAATGTACCTTCTGGGAGACCTGCTTCGGCTTCTCCTATACCGCAGAGTTGGAGATCTCCGGGGTTTGTCTAGATCCCTGTAGCCTCTTCTCCTGTGATCAGGTGTGGGAGCCCTTTCCATCTGTAAGTATTACAAACAAAACCACTCTGTTAAAATACCTGAGTACAATGCATCTCTAAAGAAAGTCAAATACAATCTAGTATTAAGGATTTTATCAAGCAAACTCAGTATGAGTAGGGTGTGTGTGTGCAGAAAAAACCAGAAGAGAGACCACACAAATACTTAAACCTTCTCATCCTCTTCTTCCTCGTCTTCACTAGACTCCACATCATCCATATCTTCTTCCAGTGCACTAATGCGTGGTTCCAGCTGTTCAGCTTCTTCTAGGACATACCGTTTCTAAAAATAACCAACAGCTTTTCAGTGTAGGCAATGCTTAATGGGTGGAAGGGTGATACAACAGCCCATGCATTTGTAGCCTCACTTGCAAAAGTAGCAAGGATCTTGTCAAATCTTGTTACTACTTGGCACATACTCTAGTCTTGTTTTTCTCATTAATACGTTATTAATTGTTACACACCTGTAGTCTAGGTAAAATGATATCACACACACGTTCATCGTGGAGCAATTGATCAATAAACTCATCCACGTGCATTAATTCAAACTCTGGAAGAAAAAATAGTTTATTTTAGAATGCAAACAGCCACCCTATAATTTATAGCTCTATTTTCCAAAAAAAATTATTGTTAGAAAATAAGAAATACTTCAGTTTTCAGCAATCCCTGATGCCATGCTTCTCCTCACATTCTCCAAGAAAACTGCAGTTTATCTTCAAATAATATGGTTACAGTGAAGCAAGCAACAACTTATTTGACACCTGGTAAAGACTAAATCCATATATATGGCATCAAAATTAGAAGATGTCACCAAGTTGCAACCTACTCATGGTGACCCCATCCATGGGGCATTCCAGCCAAGTGACAAGCAGAGGTGGTTTGCCAATCCCAGTCTTCCTTGGTGGTCTTTCACATAAGTATTAACCATGGCTGACCCTGCTTAGCATGCAAGCTAAGGCTGAAATGGGCTATTCAGGCTGCTTATTAAAATTAATAAGAATATTGATTCTATCTATACATGTGACTTATGGTTGACAAATACCACCTCATTTTAGGGACATGAATTATAAAATCAGGCCACTTACCCCCATTTCTATTTTGGTTTTTTATTTTTCGATAATCATTGTACAAGGGTTCAAGGTATTTGTAGCAGTCTATGGCAGTGCCAGTTAGTCTCATATACAATGCACCCAGCAATCTCACATACCTGAAAATTAGCAAGCACAAAAAATATTTTGGAATGGCATTCTTTCAAGTATAGTAATCTAAAAATAGAAACCTTCACATGTTAGATTAGTTTGAAACATCATTGTTCATGATTACTGGAATCTTCATTTGCTGTTCTGCAGATCAGTCTGCACATACAAAATACTCAGTAGATTCATACCACCAGGAGATTGGTGAGGGAACATTGTCAAATGGATTAATGAAAACAAAGTAGCAAATAACAAAGAATGTATCCATAAAATTCTGATTTGTCAAGAAACATACAGTGTGAGAAACAATATAAATTACTAAATGTAGGATTTATAAAGAGTCTGTAATGTGAACCTGGACACCTACAAAATGCTACTAGTTACTTTCAAGTACAGGACAAAGTATAAACTTCGTGTTCAGACTGAAGAGCTCCTTACTTGAAATCTTCATTCTTTATAAATTCCACAATGATGTCTTTTTCAGGCTGTATCTGTAACATCTTCAGAGTCAAACATAAGAATGGCGTGGGCTTGATGTTTCCACCATAAACTCCACCAGTGTACCTCAGTTCCATAGCTTTATCCACAACCAGTTCAGCTAATATACCAATGAAAGAAAGAGGGGCATTAATTGTCGTTACTATCCTAAAACAGTGATGGTGAACCTTTTAGAGACCGAGTGCCCAAACTGACCCAAAACCCACTTATTTATCGCAAAGTGCCAACACGACAATTTAACCTGAATACTGAGGTTTTACTTTAGAAAAAACAACTCATACATTAACTTAAGATGATCCAAACAAAGTAAGGAAAGCAATCCCAAATGCTTTCATTTACTTAAAATTATTTGGCAGAGAATTCGACACTTTAATGATGGTCTGGGCCTGGCTGGGGCGATGGCACCCACAGAGAGGGCTCTGAGTGCCACCTCTGCCATAGGTTCGCCACCACTGTCCTAAAATATGGATAGCAGGGCCTCTATTTCACCATCTCCCCCTCCTGTTTCAGGTTCCCTCTCCCGACATACTCCCCCCACATGGTCCTCCCCGCCCCCCGCTGTTGCCCTCATAGCTACCCAAACCGTACCAGTCAGACCAAAGCATTCTTCCTTCCAATACTTGGACTCATAGATGCGAGTGCGGATAATCTTCTCCACCAGGTATTGCGGGTTAGTGCCGTGGATGCTATGCGCATCCTTTACTGTCCGGTTTGCCATTGTGAGGCCGAGAACCAATACCGAGGAAAAAGGAAAGAAAATATAGCGGAACAAGTGGACTACTGTGGTACCGGACAAACTCAGCGCTTTCCGCTTCCGTTTCAGGGGTCTATTCCTTTCAGGTTGAACTTTGACGCTTCCAATCTGTCATCTTAGCGCCGGGCAAACGGGTATCCTATTTCAGGCATCATAGAGACTGGAACAGACATGGCGGAAGTGAGTTTTCCCCGGCAATGCTTCTGCTTCTTGTTCCGGGGCGGGGCGGGGCGGGGCGGGGCGCGTTCAGTTCGGCGCGAAATTTCATCCTGAGGAAGAATTCGCTGTGCGCCGCATCTAGTTCCTTGTACGGGTTCTTCAGTCTAGCGAGCAAATTGTTGTTGCTGGTGGGTGGCATGCAGCAGCCGAAGTCGGGCTTGAGGTCAGGAAATACATAGAAAAAGGGAGTGCGAAGGTTTCCCAGAACCCCGCAAGTGGAACCCTGCTCCCCTGCACCTTCTCTCATTCGCCAGTGGGCGCTAGAGGGATGTAGTATTCACGAAACGGGTTACTTCAACATAAGCAGTTTCTCTCTGTGTGCGTGTCTTTGTAAGAGTGTGTATATCTGCATACAAAATTTATTTTGTTTGTATTTCTTCACAGGAAAACATGAATACAAGGAATTCGGGTAAACGCATTTACTCTTGGTATGGAAGAGCCATCTCTTTTGATAAACAACTACAGATCTCCAATTATGGGTTTGTATCTAGACAGATAAATAGGACAGATGAATGAATAATGAAATAAATCCGGGTTTTGTATAGGAATGGTTGGCATAATAACATAGTTCTAATTATTACACAGTAATAAATGAAAAGGGAAATCTGTATAATGTGACACAGAGGAGGCAGGTGAAGTGAGGATAATAAGAAATATATGTATTTTTATGCATAAAATGAGGTGGTACAATGGACTGCATTTCTTTGTACTGCTGACGGTGGATTCTGAATTTGAATTATGCTAAAAAACTACATGCACAGAAAACTGATACAGGAAAGATAGAGGATTTATTCCATTTTTTCACTTGCTGTATTGCTTTTCTATTTGCAGGGAGGGTTTAATCTAGGGGAGCATTCCAAAATGTGATTCTCCTCCTGCAGTCTGAAGGCGTGCACTCCATGTTATCTTTTTTCCCACCTGGTTTTCTTCTGTATGAAAACCAGGCCTTAGTTTCAGTGGAGAATCAGGCCTAGGGTTAAGAAACGGAAAGTGGTAATATCATGTAGACATTCCTTGAGAGAGTTCCAGGACTGAGAGATGATGCAGTCATTTAAGTGACTATGATGTCTTTGGAGTTTCAAAGGTGGAGGAGTGAAGATCATAGCAGAGATGGGGAAAGGGATTAACCAGTAATAACCTCAGTGTTGGATTTTTGTGTTCTTCATTTCTTGCCTTAAAGTGTTCGTCAGTACTGACTTGTTTTGTTAAACAGGACTGCACAAATTCTTCGGCAGCCTCTAAAATTATAATTGTGTACATAGAAGCTATAGATAGTATGATTTCACCAATGTTTTTACAAGTGTATTAGTTATTGTCTGTGTCCATAACTCACACAGAATTAACTATTGGCCTACTCATAATTAATTGCTGTAGGAAGTGGACTGGATTACTTAGGGAAAGGCTGTGGCGCAGTGGTAGAGCATCTGCTTGGCATGCAGAAGGTCCTAGAGGTTCAATTCCTGACATCTCCAGTTAGAAGAATCAGGTAGTAGAAGATGGGAAGGATCTTTGACTGAGACTCTGGAGAGCCGCTGCTGGTAGACAGTCCTGACCTTGATGGACCAGTGATCCGATTCAGCATAAGTTAGCTTCGTGGGTTCATTTTAAAGAAGGATGTGTGGATCTGAAAGACATAGAAACAAATAAGAGGGAATGGAAGAGAGGAAAAGATTGTACTTGATAACCTTGACAATGCATCTTAATTGCAAGAAATGTGGAAAACATTTATAATCATCCCTTTCTAGGGGAATGTGTATTAAATCAGGAAAAAATACAACTGAAACCCGCATTTTTCCTGGAGAGTTTATTTTAATAGAGGGTGAGAACACAGAGCAGATTCTCGTGGCAAGACTTCTAAAATTATATGAAGATGGTAAGCTTTTTGATTTTCCCTTTGAATTTTTGTCCTGTGCATTACCTGTTAATTTGTCAAATGCTGGTCAGGAAGGCTCCCATCATTAGGTATTCTAAAAGAGGTCTGAGGCAAAGCCAAACTATCAATGCTCCCTCTAAGCTGTGGAGTCTGGTGAGCAAAAATTCTACTTTGTGAGCTGTTGGCATTAAAATTGTGAGTGAGTGATTTGGTTTCTGCATAAATTAGTTTGCTCTGGAGCCATTCTTCCTGAGCTAAGACAAAAATGTGTGAGCCGGAGGCTAAAAAACTGAGCTAGCTCACACTAACTTAGCTTAGAAGGAACACTGCAAACCATGCAATATTTCTGGGCTATGCTTTTTGCTACATTAAGGTTATAGTTCTGAACAAATGTCCCAGTGCTCTAGGACCCCAAGCAAAATAAAGATTATTATAGGAATTAACTCTGTACATTAACATCATAGATACATAATTTAAAACCTTTTCAGTATGTGTTTTCCTGACAAAACCAGTACATTCAGTGTCAATCTGTTTTTTCCACCTCTCTCCTAAAATGTTCAGTAGATAGCCTTACTCCTTTTTTGTAAAGTGGAAATCTTACAGGAAGAATTAAGAACATTAACAAGGAGCTTAAATTATTATTTAATTATTTTCTGGTGGTGGATATATATTATATGCTGCGTAAGTCATGTTCTGGGCGGCGTAAGGTTGTTTGTGTATTTTATAGGTGTGGCCCAGTGGTTTTCAGAATGAATGCTAGGGTACTTTCACAGGCTGTGTACTTTCCAGCTCCAAAGCAGAGAGACTGCTGAATTGCAACTGATAATGATGCTCAAGACAATGCATCTTCCTGGACTGAATCGAGATCTAGGTTTCCTGTCTCATTACTAATGCTGATTTCTCCATGCCTATTACCCCTCTGCATATCTCACCTAAATCCAATCATGCCTGCTATTGTCAGTCACCTGCTATTGTCATTTGCCTGCTAATATCATTTGGCATCTGAAATAACTCCACTTTTTAATAAATAGGACAGATGGACTCACATTTTAGCTGTATCTGAAGAAGTGAACAGTGAATTATGAAAGCTCATACCCATACCCTGCCATTTATTTTGTTACTCTTTAAGGTGCTACTGGTCTCTTGCTCTTTTCTACAGCAGTTTGATTGGCTTTGGAGTATGTTTGTTTAGGTCAGTGCTTCTAAATAGTCTGACTGCATTTTTTTTGCTCACTGTAGTTTCCACACCATTTTGGATAGGCTCACATAGAGAGTGTGAGCCTAGAGGGTGTTGATGCCTGGTAATGGTAGACGGCCATTCCTGAAAGACAGAGTGTCCACGATAGATAATTATCCCCTAAAATACAAAGTTATAGGAGAATGTTACAGTGTGTCCTATCATGCAGTCTTGGGCCACACAGGGCAGTGGTGAGCTGGCCAGCCCTTCACTGGAAAAGATTGTATATCCTAAGAAAGCATCTCAAAATTCTCTGCACCCACAGCTTTGGTAAATGCATAGTGGTTCCTTATCAGACTAGTAGATGTGGGAAAGGTTTCCTGAAAGTGAAAAAAAAGAGAAACGATACTGTAGACCATCCAGATTTTGTGAAATGAAGGAATCATTGCTAAGCTAAAATGCTTTTAGTGTTTTTACTTATGCAGAAATTAATTGTGTGTGTATGTATTTTTGTCTGCTTCAGGTTCTAAGGAAAAACATGCAATTGTTCAGTGGTTTTCTCATATTGAAGAAATACCTCTCTATCAACGCATAAATTTAGGAAAAGAGGATTCTCAGGAGATATTTTTAAATGAAAATCCTGAGTGGGATACTGACATACTCATTACATCTATCATTAGTAATGTCACGGTGTGTATATTTTACTCTTGTAAAAGAACAGAAGGGAAGAGAGAGTTTCTAGTTCTTAAGTTCATAATGCATAACTGTGATGATGCTGGATATTTGTGTTCCTTAAACTGTCTTTTGAAAGGTCTTAAACTGTGTTTTGAAAGGCTGGCTTGAGTCTCTGTATGAAACACCACTCTAGTTATTCAACAAATTTGAGGGATGAAAAATATGAACTTGTTACATGAGCACTCACAGAAATAGATTTAAATATCCATATATAACAAGTGTCCTTGACCATTGAAATTTTTTTGACTTCACTGGAGGAAATACCAGTTGTTCTGTGCTGTAGCACAGCAGTAGTGTATAGGGTGTTTGAATGACATTGGCAGGGCAGAACTGGTAGTAATGCTTGATTCAGTGTTCTTGGGGAAATTTGAGAGCTAAAACTGCGCTGCAACTGTGAGTTAAGACATACTAAGTATCTTAGTCTTACGTGCCAGGTTTACTAGAAGAGACACCCATTACTATGTGAGAGAGGAATATTTCCTCTAAGATTGTGATTGCAATCTGCAGTTTCTGTAAATAATTACAAATAACTAAACTATTTTTAATAAAAAATGGCTACCCAAACAACTGAAATGTCTGGTTGAACATTATGTATGTGCCAGCTATTGTTCAGCAAGCAAGTACTGAACTAACTTATTTATACAGGAGTTGCTGAAATTCAGTAGGTGACAAATAGCCAGTCCCAAGAACTTTTTTTATTAAAAAATAGTTTAGTTATTTGTAATTATTTACAGAAACTGCAGATTGCAATCACAATCTTAGAGGAAATATTCCTCTCTCACATAGTAATGGGTGTCTCTTCTAGTATGCGGCCTGGTGTAATGTAAATATGCATTATCTTTTTCTCCAGAACTATCTTTACTTGTATGAAAATGTATGCAGTACTAAATGACTAAGAGTTACGTAATTGGGTAATAACCTGAGATACACAGTATAAGAACTGTGAACAGCTGGTATCAAACAAAAGAGGTAATTCTAAAGCTCTGAGTTTCAATTTTCTGTTCTGTTTTGCTGAACATTCAGAGGATTAACTGATTTATGTTTTTAAAGGAGTGTCTTGCCTTGGTGATGCTTTAGAAACTAAAGCTACATAGGCTTAATATAGTATTGAAAGCTAGGTTAAAGTCTGATATTTGATAATACTGAAGTACTATATAACAGCGTTCCATGCGCCTTGGTGTTTAGTCATGCCGGCCACATGACCATGGAAACGTCTTCGGACAGCGCTGGCTCTTCGGCTTTGAAATGGAGATGATCACCGCAACCCTAGAGTCGGACTCGACTGGCTTTCGAGCAAGGGAACCTTTACTATATGAATAGCACATTCTAACATAAAGTACAATCATCTGATGTTTTGCTTTTTTAGGTTATCCCAGTGTCACCGAGTGAAGTGCTTCCCGCTGTGCTTCACAATAAAGAGATGCTCTTTGTGAGGGAGTCGTGGAGTGGCAAAAAGTTTAAACCTTTGTTGTCTAGCTTATTGGCAGAGCTGAAAGATTCTATGAAAATGAAGAGTGATGCTGTGAACGTTGCAGCTGAATACCAAGTGACCCCCCCACGTACCACTTGCTCTGCAGAAGCAAAAACCAGGAGGGTGACTCAAAGTACCAAGAATGAGATGGAAGCAGAATCAAAACATTCAAATGCCAAGTCATCCTTGTCTAAGGAAAGATGTTCACAAAGAGTGGCCAATAGCACCAACACCCCAGCAGCGAAGAAAAAATTACAGCTAAACAGTATGTATGCCATGAATCATACAGATATTGCTCTTGGCTGATAGTGGGTCTTACGGTTCTGGAAGCTGGAAATGGGGTATCTGATCTTGAAAAGGATAAGAACATAAGAGAAGCCAATGTTGGATCAGGCCAATGGCCCATCTAGTCCAAAACTCTGTCATACAGTGGCCAAAAATACCAGGTGCCTTCAGGAGGTCCTCCAGTGGGGCCAGGATAGTTTATGAATAACTCTTGCAGGACTTTCTTGGATGCTGTAATTTCAAAACAAGAGCCTTTCACCCCAGAGCACAAATTTGTAATTGAGAGCTTGTTTCCACAGCCCCCCACCCAAGTACCTTAGAATAATTCCCATGGAGGAATGCATGTTTTAAAATGCTATACTATGAGCTTTGCTGCTTTCCTAATTCTTTGGGAACAGGTACAATAGGAATCTTTCTGTGGCTGGCTGCATGAAATCAACATTAACATGAGTTCTATGGATAAAGAAGCTATTGTGAATCAGGACACCTGAAATCCTTGAACAGGAGATAGCAGCAATATTAACCATCTGCATCTTCATATCAGGCATCTACTGTGGTCAAGAGCATGAATGATAACTACTTTCAGGAGAGGGGCTGTGGCTGAGTGGTACAAGAGCATGAATGATACTACTTTCAGGAGAGGGGCTGTGGCTGAGTGGTACAGCTGCTTGGCATGCAGAAGGTCCTAAATTCAGTCCTGGGATCACCAGTTAAAAGAACTATGTAGTGTGAAGACTTCTAACTAAGACCTTGGAGAGCTGTTGCCAGTCACAGTAGAATGACAATACTGACCTTGATGGACCAATGGCCTGATTGATAAGGCAGCTTCATGTGTTCATGAAGAGCCATAGCTAACATTGTGTTCTTGTGCTGAAGGCAACTATGCTACAGTTGTGCATGCTGAGACTTCTGAATGAACATATCTCAGTCCTCTGGGTTAGTAAGATGTAAAGGAATACACATTAGGGAGGGTTTCTGGATTCAGATCTAGCATACGGTTTAGCTGCTCAATTTGGACATCCTTTTCCCATTACAGATTGTTGGAGGGAAATAATTTGTTCCTAAATCCTTTTTGTAAGATAATATACATAACTATTTGTATGTGGTGGGGCCAAGAATAGTGGTGGTATCTTTGTTTATAACTCCAGTTGTGTTGCATTTATTAATACCGTTATCAATATATCTAAATGCTGTGCCCCAGAATCTGTCTCGGATTACATTATGTTATTGTCCACTGAGTTTCTAGAGTTTACTCAAGAACAAACTTAGTTTTATGGAGTTTGCAGGTACACTGATGGTTAGAACATGTCTCTCTTTGATAAGAATTGGGGCACGTACAAGTGAATGCAGGAGAGATTGACTCTGTCCTTCCATTTTATTGGTTGGGCATACAGACTAAAATAATTTTACTGAGAACAAATTTACTAACGCAAAAAGACATTTACAAGTTCTATTCTGTGTTGCTACATACAACTGAAATTTTGCACCCTTCATGCATGGATTCAGAACTGATTGTTACCAAACAAACTTACACAAAATATTTTGATGTTTTTGGTTTATAGGTCCTACCAAATTTCCAAGAAGTATATTCAATGAACAAGATGTTATTGAGCTTCTAGACTTTAACTTCACTGAGTCCCTGGATCACTCACCACTTAAACGCAAAGTCACATTCACTGGCATTAAAGGCTCACCTCCCAAAGTATCTTGTCCTACTGATGAAGACAATCAGTTTCAGAACACTGAGCCATTGGGAGACACATCAGAGAGATCTAATGCATGTGTATTATCTTCTTCCGAGAGGAACCAAGATACCACTTGGAAAACCAGGATTTTTGCCGTGAAGGACAATGCTGGAGAGTGAGTGACACCGCCGGTCATAAATATTGGACATGAATTAAAACCTTTTTTTAAAAAAAGCTTGATTTTATTTTCAGATATCTAGATCAGGGGTGTCAAACATGTGGCCCGGGGACCAGATCAGGCCCCGGTGGGCTTCTATCAGGCCTGCAGTGGAACTGGCTGTCTTCTGCTTCTGCTTCCATTTCTGTTCCTGCTGCGTCATCATAGGTTTGCAACTTACAGATACACACCTGAACAGCATACTCAGGATTGCAACAGCACAGACATTTTGATGCAATAATTCAGAGCAAGAGGTGTCAGTTATTAGACACTGTTAAATAAACAAAAGATTGCAAGACTGCTGATGTTTTAAGCATGTTTTTAAGTTAAAAAAAATCCGTTTGTGTCCTTTATAAAGTTTATATCTCTATTACCTGGCATTACATTTTATGACACGCATGGCCTAGCCCAACAAGGTCTCATTTATGTCAGATCCGGCCCTCATAACAAATGAGTTTGACACCCCTGATCTAGATCGTCTGGGAGAAAAGTTGCTCTTTGGATAATCATTCTTAAGGGAGGAAAAGAGAAGAGGAAACTGACAGAAATATTTTGTATCTGAAAGATAGGGTTTATTTTAACAAGTCCCTCTATCTTAAAAAATGAAAACCAAAGAAGCTATTGTTAAAGTGTACATTCTGTTTCTGTTCTTTGCTGTTTGTTTTGTAAGAGTCTGCTAAATAGCCAAAAATCTTTATGTAGTGAAAATGCAGAAAAATACTTGTCATTCCTCTATGCATGGGTGTTAAAAAACAATAATTGTCTTGTAGACATTGGCAAGGACCTGCAGAAGTATACAACTAATTGTCTGTGTCAAAGAGGGCTTTGAACTTGTTTCTTCAAAAGCATTTCCTCCAACCATGTGGCAAAATGCGTTTGAAACTTGGCTGATTTCAGACCTCTTGATGCCTGGAAGTGGGGTGGGGGTTAGTGTGTGGACATCCTCAAACTCTTAGGCACAATCTAAAGCAGTTTTTTAGATTCTGGCTAGTGGATCTGGAATCATTTTAGAACTTTTATTCTTTTTGGTCCTCTGTCTATTCAAACTATGTTTTGTTCATGTTAACCCCATTCTACTTAAAATAACTTTAAAATAATTTAAATGTAAGAATAGAGAATAAGTCGGCTGTGAAGAACCAGGGTCTAAATTATATGGATTGGATTCTTTTTTTTTTAATTGCCCTTTTATGATCACACTTCTTTTTTATTCCATCTCTCCCCCCAATTAATTCAAGGAGTACAGATGACAGGGATAAGATTTGCAAGACATCCAAAAACTCAGTGAAGCAAGTTGCAACACTCAAGAGCAATCCTAACCAGCAAGTGTAAGTGATCTTTAGAGGTGACTGTGTACTGTGTTTGTAATGTTTGTACCGATAAACTCTTAAGTTTCTGTGAGGAAATACAGAGGCTTTTTTTTGGTGAGTAGTGTGTGTGTGTGCATGCCTGGAAGTTATGGTTGACTTCTGGTGACCCCTAGTGGGGTCTGGACGTTTCAGAGAGGTAGCTTGCTATTGCCTGCCTCTGCGTCCCGGCCCTGGTATTCCTTGGAGATCTCCCAGGTACTTACCAGGGTCGGCCCTGCTTAGCTTCCAAGATCTGCCCAGGCTATCCAGTTCAGGGTGTGAATTCAATTTTAAGAGGTTACATTACATGCCTGGTATAAAATTAATTTGTAGTATGTTCGTTGGAGCAGTGTCAAGTGTTAGACTAGGAGTTGGGAGACATGGCTTCTAATTTTTATGCATCTATGAGTAATTTTGAACAAGTTTCTCCCTAACCTACCTCAAAGTTGCTATGGGATCGAAAATGGTGGAGGGGAGAACCATGCATGCTGCCCTGCGCAAGGGTGAGACAAAAGTGCGCAAGGGTGAGACAAAAGTGCGGTATGTTCCTTATGCTGTATCTAGCAAGCCATTACTGCAATGTAAAGGTTTGGTAAATGGAATTCTTGACAGTTTTAGTACTATATATGTTGCGGCAAACATGGACAGAGCTACTGTTAACTGTCATTTAGCCAGTTTAAATCTTGGCTAAAGATTTGTTTCCCTATGACACGTGAAACGAAGGCTCAGATCCTCCCAGCGGGTCCTGCCACTGGTGTCTCTTGTGGGTTTGAAATGGCAAGTCCTGGGGCCCAGGATTTCTCTGGAGCAGCTCCTAATCTGCTCTTCCTCTGTGTTGGTGGCATTTCACAGGGGGCAGTAAGATGGCAGAACATTTGAGTTACCAATATTGGGATTTTGTAGAATTACTGCCTGGTAATTGGGGCATTACTGACTTTTAAAATTATTCTAAACATGTTTAACTGTGTTCTGTTATGAAAGTTTGCAGTCTGCCTTGGACTTTTGAAAAGGTGGAACCTGTTTTTAAATAAATAAATAAATATACAGGTTTGAAGGCTGTGTGAGGAATGAATATTGGCTTACCTACACCCACATGGTAACTATGTGGTGCTAAGCTAAGGAAGTGACATTCTCCAGCAGTGGAGGAAGGTTATTCTTGTATGGCTTGTGCTACTGCCTTGCTGCATATACAGGGCATATGCAATTTTTTGCAAAGGTTTCCAGTATCCTGAACAGGCACTTAATCCCCCACCCCAGTCCATGCCCTGCACTCTCCATGGGTAGACAAGTTGTGACAGCACTCTCGCCTTGTTAGGAAAAAAAGTAGGAGAAAATACTGAAGCATCTGAAGAAATCAGTGGCCCTCTCACATCTCGCTCTCTGCCAGCAGTGGCAGGGGCCAAAAAAAAGAAAGAACATTCTTAGTTGGAATGCCCCATCTGAGCTGCCACATGAGGGTGACATGCCTGCTTCATTCTCCAAGGCCCAGGACAAGGCTTCATGATGAGAGCCAAATGATGACAGAGATCAGTTCCCCTGGAGAAAATCGTAAATGTTTAAAGAAAGGTGAGGGCCATCTTTGTCTCTGTGGGAAGAGCTAAGGTGTGAAAGTGCAGTGTTCCCGTCTGTTCTCTTTCGTTGGCCGCTCTATCTGATGGGGAAAATCTCCCTCCACGCTATTTACAACTCTTTTAGGGGCTTAGTTGTGACAGTCTCCTCGTTATGTCCCCTTTGTAATTCAAATGTTACTCACAGTTCTAACCCCTCTCGGAACAAAAAGCAGAGGCTTTGCCTGGGAATTCAGGCTCCTCTTCGGATCCAGTGTTGGGGGCGAGCCCTGGTGCTCCCTGCATGTTGCCACAGCGCAGGGGACTAAATCAAGCCCCTTGCAACCCATTACCCCTTTCCCCAGGAGAGTGGGGGGGGGTCTCCATTTGTCCGAAAGGCCTTTTAAACGAACCCGGAGGTGGCAGAGCTCCAAAGAGCGTCTGCTGCACCACGCTGCAAACTCTGCCCTCTGGAGCGGAGTGTCACCTGCATACTGATGACACCCCAGCCCATACCTCTGGATAATCTGGGTGAGGGGGCACGTGTAGATGTTGAATAACAAAGGGGAGAGAATTGCTCCCTGCGGCACACCACATTACAGTGGGTGTCGCTGGGATAGCTCTCCCTCTGTCCCTAACCTTGAAGGAAGGAGGCTAGCCACTGCAAGGCAAAACCCCGTATCCCAATGTTGGCGAGGCGGTGGGTTAACACATCATGGTATACCATGTCGAATGCTGCTGACAGATCAAGAAGGATCAGCAGCACCGATCCACCTCGATACAGGTGTCTCCGTAGGTCATCCACCAGGGCGACCAGCACCATCTCCATCCCGTGGGCGGGGCGAAAGCCGGACTGGAAGGGGTCCAGAATCTTAGCATCCTCAAAGGAAGTCTGGAGCTGCGTTGCCACTGCCCTCTCTATTACCTTACCCAGGAATGGTAAATTAGACACTGAGCAGTAGTTATTAAGGATCCGCACCTCATCGCAGCAGGCTTTAACTAGCCATGATGGGCAGGGGTCTAGGAGGCATGTGGTAGGCTTCACAGCCACAGAGTCTTGTCAACTTCGTCCTGGGAGAGCAGACTGAAGTGGTCTAGAATTGGACCCAGGGATGGCCAATGGGCTTCCAGTTCTTTTGTTGTATCAAATGTGGTTGGGAGGTTGCAGCAGAGTGATAAGACTGAGTCTGCAAAATCGCTCACAAATGCCTCACAGCCAATCGCCAATTCCCTAGCGTTTGGAATGCCCTGTGGCATATTAGTCAGTGACCGAATAATTCTCAATAATTGGGCTGGGTGAGAGCTAGCAGACGCAATGGAGGTCACGTAGAAACCCTTTGCGGCCTTCACTGCCATCTCATAGGTTCTAATAAACGACATATAGGATGCTCTTGTGGCTTTGTCACACGCTCGTCGCCATCTTCTCTCTAGCTGTCTTCGCTCCTGTTTCATCCGCCGTAGCTCCGGGATATACCACGGAGCTAGTTTTGTACAGGGGCAAAGAGGACACCGGGGGGGGGGGACTTCGTTGATGGCTTCGGAAAGACAGGATTGCCAATTTTCCACCATCACATCCAACGAGTTGCCAGAGGGAATTGGATCCCACAGAGCTTCCTGGGACTTATTTATGTCCATTTGTCTCCGCGGGCAAGCATAAATCCGCTCACGAGGGTTAGGGATACCCAGATATCAGTTTCATTCTGTACTCATTCCAGCCATCCTAAGTTATATGACTAACATACACTAGATGTCTGGAGGGCCTTCCATGTTAAGAGGATAGCAACTTTCAGATCTTCAGATGCCTTGTTTGTTTCGTTAGCCATGGTGAAGAAGGCATCATAGTCAACTGTATCCAGGTTGATCTAAGCATGCATTTTCCCAGCTTACAGTGTTCAGCATCTTCAAACAGCTCCATTCTACAATAGCAGCCACTACTTCTGCTGCCCTCTCCACCAACACATCCAGTACAGAAATCTGTAGGGCAAGTACCTGGGCCTCAACCTCTAACTTTGTGAGGCTCTACAGAATAGACACGTTTACCTCAGTCAAGGCAGTGTTTGGCAGAAGAATCCTCCAAAAGGTAGTTCCTCAATAATTCCTCTCCTCTGTTTTTCCTCCACTGATGGAGAAGACGACATTGGACTTACAATGACGGTTTCTTCTCATCAGTGGATTGGAAGGTATCCTTCCCTGCCCTAGTTGACACTGGATAGGAACTCCCTAGGTTAACACAGAGTCTGTCTAAGATTTCTTCAGCCTGCATCCAGTATTCCCAGTTACAGATCTTCAGGGGAGGAGTTGTTCTTCTTCTGTGTTGGAGATGGACTTATCTTCCTCAGAAGCTTGGCAAAACATTAACTGGGGGAGGGGGGATTGAGTACCTTCTCAGGATAGTGGAAGCTTTTGCAAAAAAATTTCATGTGCCCTGCCCATGGAGGAAGGAGAAGGCACAACCTAGACAAGGATGCCTTCCAATCCACAGTAAATCCAATGTTTCTATCTAGGAAGTCACAAAGCCAGTATCTTTAAGTGGGCTGGATCCAATGATCCACTCACAGAAGAACTATGGGTCTTCCCTGCTTTCTTCTCTCCCCCCCCCCCCCCCCCCGCAGCCATTTCTAATGACAGGAAAGCTGATGGCAGGACCTTCATGGAGTAATAGTCACTTGAGTTGATAGGCAGCATTAAGGAGGAAGAAAGGGGTGAAATGGCTTCCTTTTCTATGAGAACAAGCTCCACTGAAAGAACAGGCAGGAAGGGTGATATCTGCTTCCCTCTGGAGTTAACCAATCCAGATGGCTGTTGATCCATTTGGGCTTTGGAACCCTAGGAAAACTTTCCCCAGGTTGAAAATGGCTGCTGGAGGAGGAGAAAGTGAGAAAGATATTCCACCATGAGTATCTTCTGTTGAATGTTCACTGGATCCAACCATAGTGTTTAAGGAAGCTAGAGAAACCTGTGCCATTCTTTACTTACAGTCCGGATGAAGAGCAAGAATCAGATGCCAGGAGTAAAGTGATGACTTCTTCTCAAAGGAACTGTACACGGAGGACTCTTCTTTCTCGAAGGAAATGTGCACAGAGGACTGCTGTTCGCATTGCAAAACATCTTAAGTGAGTGATTATAGCAGCTACACTGCTGCTGCCAGTTCACTTTTCAGATGTGCTCTCTCTGATGCTGAAATGCTTGGTGAAATGTGTTTTTATGTGTACGCATTGAGTTGTTTATTACAAAGAGCTTCAGGGAGTTTAAAACCTTTTTGCTATATCAGCAAATTAAAGCCAGAAGTTTGCATGTGGCAAGCGAGACTTGTTTTTTTTTAAAGGAAGAGACATTTCAAAGTTGGTTTCCCATTGCCAGCATCTGCATCACAACCCTGGTATTCCTTGGAAGTTGCCCATCCAAATACTAGCCAAGGCCGACCCTGCTTAGCTTCCAAGATCTGACGAGACTGGGCTAGCCCGGGCTATCCAGGTCAGGGCTTCTACCAGAAAGTTATGCTGGTGCTGCATAATAGCCAACCCATATATAAAAGCCAATTTATGGGTTTTTTCATACTGCAGTGTGGATAAAGAGGTGGGTCTATGAGGTTAGTCTAGTACAGTTGGAAGATGTATGATGATTGAATCCCATGATGGAAGAAAGGCAGGATATAAATGCAATAAATAAATATGAAGTTAAGAAATGACTTGGGACACTGTTGAGAGGGCATTAAACCTGCTCCTTGTTTCAGATGCTGAACGCATTTACCATCTCTACATACAAATGGGATTGATTAGATGAATCTGGGGGTATGTTGCATGAGGCAAAACATACCTACCACCTGGCTAATTCTTCCAATGATAAGGGGACACACTTTGGGAACACACAGGCTACATTCACAGGCAGTTTGCAGTTATGGTCTGCGAACTGTGTCTTGGTTTACTAGCCAGATTGGTTGCCACTGACCCTTTTCTGCTCCAAGGCCTTTGTGAGTTGTAAAGGACTTTGGGGTGTGAGAGGAGGCAGGGCTATCTTGCTGTGTCGTAGAACACTCCAAAACTCAGCAGTGTAACATACAAAACCTTTCCCCCTCTCTTCTGCCTGTGAGGTTCACAGGAAAGGACTCTCATGTTGTAGCAGGGGTGTTTGGCAGAGGCTAGAACACTTACCCTGATGCGTGGATTTGCAAAGGACTGAATGTGGTCCCTGCAACAGCCACATTCCTTCCTCCATATATCTCTCAACTCTCATAATGAAGAGTGTTTCACTATTTTATAATAAAAAGCAGCTGTAAGAAACACTTCTTGAGATGCTTCTTGCATAAAACCTTCATGCAACCTCCTTATTGTGCATCATAATGTTGAAAAGTAGAACAAGTGCTTCGAATCGTTCTGGATGACTCTGCTGTGGGCTGACTCAGATATAAACATGTATTTAAGAAGCCCTAGGCAGCTGGTTAGCTTTCTTCTATCAGATCACTTAATTCCTGGCAAGACATATACCCCAACAAAGTTTAGGTTTGTTATGCTTATAGTACACAAGTAATAGTATTAGAGAGCCTTTGCTTCAATTTTATCCTTTTATTACAGTGTAACTATTTTCATCTTTAATGCTGACAAACTCAAAAGAAAAATACCATCCATTACTGTTACATATATAAGTAAAGGAGAGCAATTAAATGAGTCCATTAAAATATCTTACCCAAAGATAAGCACATCAGAAGCAAGCAGCATTTTCTAAGAAGAAGCTCTTAATCTCTTTAGATGCCCATATTTATAGGTTTTTAAAATAATCTTCCAATAGCTCACTGTCCCACTTGATAGGGCCACATATTCTTGCCTAATTATGTTATAATTTCAGACGCCATACAGAGTTACCTATACTTGAAATATACAAAAAATGTTCATTCTTGCTACTTTTTATCTTAACAAAGTCCACTTAAGAATACTAATTACAGGTTTTTCATACATACAAATATCTGTTCGCTCTACATCAATACATCCCATCATTGAATTATATTTTCTGTGAAGGTGGATACCCTTGCCATTCACAGATGCTTCTTGCACCTGGGCCCTGACACACCTTATCTATTGATATGGATTAGATTGTTTTAAATCTACAAAATGCCCTATTATTGTCTTACTTCTTTGTTTCTTACTCCCCTTCGCGGCTATTCTATTCTCAGTATCTAGACTCCTTACCAGGAACGTTTAGCTGAGAAACTAGGCCATCTCTGTTTCTGGTCTGCAAAAATAGCTTCCATGATCTTTCTGGTCAAGACTAGCAACTGTTCCCTTATACTGCTGGCCATATTCCTGACAATATAAAAACTGCCATCCACTTATGATTGCTCAATGGCAATATTTTTAATGACTAGATCTGTGCTTCTGAATGACTGTATAAACAGGCCCCATTTCCTATTGCTTGAAAGTTGTGATTTGGTGCTCAGGTATCAGGGCAAATCTTGTATGCCTACTGAACCAGATATCTGAAGACATTACATTTATAGTAATACTTACAAAATCATGGCTGAGATTTATTCTAGGTACTGGTGACTGTCTTGACAAACTATAGGAAGCTTCTGTTTGCTTACTAATAAATTAACTGATAACATTAAAGAGGTGATAGCGGTGGATCTCTTTTGTGGTAGTACTTAATATTGCAATTCATCTGTTAAACATTACATAATGCATCTGTTTTCCCTGTTAGTATTTTAGATTCATCTGGGGAGGAAGATGAAGAAAAGTACTTCCCTCTAGTGAAAGTTTCTGATTCCAGTAGCAGTGATGATGAAGACATAAAGGTGTTTCAAACACCCAAAAGGCAAATAAGGTCTACTCCAAATATTACAAGAAAAGAATCTTCTGGGACTCCTGCCAAAACTTCAAGGAAAACAGTAAGTTTTGTTGTAATAGCTCAATGACAGAGCATATCCTTTGTATCCATAAGGCTGAAGCTTTATATCTCTAGTTAAAAAATTACCAGATTTTAGAGTCATGCGAGACCTTCGCTTAGAGGTGTTCTGGAGGAGCTGCTGCCATGCAGAGTAGGCAATTTAGGTTTAGAGAACGTCATCTGAAAGTACAGGACAGCTTCATATGTACTTCTTACAAACATAAAGTAATGTGATTACGAAAGCATCCACGTGAGCCTTAGTCCTAAATGTTCTAAAAAGCTTTGTTCCAAATTTTCTAATATTTACTAGATGGTTTAACTTCCACCTGAGCTTCAGGAAATAAGCAAATAATCAGGCCTTTACTGTTCCTGTTAAACGTAGGCTCTTTAAATGTTTTATGTCTAAGCTTTTTGAAGCTAGTTGTGCTGTTGGTTAGGTTCAGTGCAGTGTTTATTTTGAGCGTTTCGCTTTCCTCTGCAGCCTCAACCAAGAACTCCCAAGACTCCACGTAATGCTTCTCCCAAAATTCGCAGCCGAAATCAAACAACGCAAAAGCCAGCAAATGTGCTAGAAGAGGCTAGGATAAGGTAAAGTGAGAGGCTCCTGATAAAATAGAAGTGAGAGGAACAATCTGTTTTCAAAATAAAAGGCACTTGGAAACATTCCCTATGTATTCTGTGAAGCGCAACTTAAACAGTAACATCAGTGCTCCTTTAAAAAGATGTGTGTTTATTAATGTATGCCACATTTTTCCTATGTTTTGATTTTGCATTGAGAGCACTTTGAAAATCTGAGTTCAGTGTTAAGGCTTAATGTCAGCATTTCAGCCGTATTCTTGCAGCCTTAGAACTACTTAAAATAATTCTTCAGAACCATCTGCAGAAGACAACTTCTACTGCTATCTGTTCTGCACTTTGTGCATCTTTTATAACAAGGCTCAGAACTACCTTTTATAATGAGTTGCCTTTTTTTTTTAATCAAAGGCTGCATGTTTCTGCTGTCCCAGAGTCCTTGCCCTGCCGTGAAAAGGAATTCCAGGATGTCTATAACTTCATAGAAAGCAAGCTCCTTGATGGAACAGGAGGGTGAGTTGCTCTTAGCCATTTTACTGGGATCAGTGAAAAGCTGCTTGCGCATGCTGGATTTCATTGAAGAGGAAGAAAGTGAGGAAATCTATACTTGTATGTCTGACTGAACAGAAATAAAGTCATTCTAAACTCACTGACATTAATCATTATTTTTCAGCACAATTATGTGATTTTCTTAACAACAGAGGCATATAATTTTGTCTTTGTGAAAAAGCTTTTAGAACCTGCCAGATCAGAACCATAATAAATAATGTAGTTCTTCAGCTGCATTAGCTGATTCTTAGATGCACAGTAAGTCATTCTATCTGCATTGCATATAAGAAAACAGGTAATACTGGGAAGTTTTAAAAAAATATAAATAATGCATAAAATTCAGGAGACTTTAATTCCACCATCCTACATCTCAGTCATCTTTAACCCCTTCTTGACAGCATGGGACTCCACTAAGCTTCAAGCATTTGATATCACAGTCACATGACAGGATGAGAGGGCAAGTTATGACCTCACCAGTGCCAAGGACAGAACGTTAGTCAACAGACCAAGTCATTCAGGGACAGAAACAAGCCAGGTTACAAGAGGGGTACTATCCTGAGGAATAACTAAAGAGTTAGAAATATGAAGGAATCCTCTCCACTGTTGCGTTGCCATCCTCTGCTCCTTTCAGCTTATATGCAGTGAGGCAGGATATGTGGTGCCTTTGCTCTTTAAACACGTACATTACCAGCAGATCCAAAAAGCCACAAAAAAGGGCAACTCTATAGAGGCTTGCAATCCACCCTGCCCGTGGAATGAAGACTACAGATATATTTAATAACCAAGTTTGCTCTCCAACCTAGGCAGATCAAAAAAATCTGCAAGGGAGGACAACCCAGAGCTAAAGTAGATATTTTTGCTAAAATACAGAAACTTTTAAAAACTACAAAAGAACTTTGAGTGGCAAAATCTAGAGCTGCAAAATCACTAAGTTGGAAGGGAAAGCAGGAGCAAGGAGAAAGCAAGGGAGGGAAGGAAGGAAGGAAACAGTGCAGGGGCTGCTAGGGAGGAAAACTGAGGGGGAAGGAAGAAAAGAGCAAGTGGCTGAGGTGAGTGGCTGGGAGGAAGAAAAGAGCAGGTCGCCAGTTGGGGAAGGAGGAGAAATAAGATTAAACAAATAGAGCGGAGAAGCTGGGCAAGTGAGATGGAGCAACTGAAGAACGTAGGGGGCTGGGGTGGTGTTTCCCCACCACTTAGAATCCTTCGGGGTTCCCAGCTTGTATTGCATCTTTACATCACTGCCTTTTTGCTTCTTAAGGTGCATGTACATTTCTGGAGTTCCTGGAACAGGAAAAACAGCAACAGTTCATGAGGTCATTCATTGTCTCCAACAAGCAGTAGAAAATGATGAGCTACCATCTTTCCAGTTCATAGAGATCAATGGCATGAAGCTGACAGAGCCCCAACAAGCCTATGTGCAGATTCTAAAAGTGAGTGACTGTTTTGTTTATTTTGTGCTTGAAATAGTATTGATTAGAAACCTTTGAGATGCTTTGAATAAATAACTACCTAAGACTGCTTTAACAGACAGGTCATCTGCCAACTAGAAATGGGAAAAACATTCTAGCCAGCTAAGCACTGAGATTACTGCTTCTGCTCTATTAGTACTAACTTTGAATAATATATGGCCCACAAGCATATGTTGTCCCCCCCATGAGTTTTTGCAGCCAGGCATCAGTCTCATGTATTTCCAGCCCACTAAATATGAAGTGCCCAATGAAATTAGCTCACTGGTTGGTTGGTTGGTTGGTTGGTTGGTTGGTTGGTTGGTTGGTTGGTTTGTATGTTGCTCTGATATTGCTGGAAGCATCCAAGTGAGCCATGTACCAACATCCCTGAAAAATTGTAATGGGATATTTGAGAGTCCTGCTCATGGTTGCTACATTATTCTTGGAGGATGTTTTCCAGGGGGGCTTTGTAGTGGCTGTATTGTTTCTTGTGTACTGCTTCAAGCAATACTGGAATGATATGCAATCTGAAATGCATTCAGTTACATCATTAGCATTAGTTGGAGAGGCTGTATGTGACTCATGGTACAGCTGAAGGGTGGTCCACATTATTAATCATAATAAAACGATCCTCAGGATGGCTTTAGTTGAATCCTTGGTCTATATAGAGACCGTGCTGGTGATGTATGTCCCTAAACTTCAGAATAATTCTAAACTTGGGATCAGACGATAGGACTATGGACTAGCAGTGACTCAGTCGAATTTAGGCCAAGGTGAGTTGTCGCCAAATCTAGGTCCATCCTTGGCCTTGTCTCAAAGGTCATACAAGATTTTGTAACTTGCAGCAAGATTAAATGTATGGCTATCCAGAAGACGGCTAAGATAGACAAAAATAATCTTGTGCATATGCCCTTCCCGTGGCATAACAGTAGTTTTAGAATATACCCTTTCTTTGCATCATATCTTAACATAGGTAATCTTTTTCCGGAAACACTCCATTGACAGTCTGTAAACTTATATGAAGTCTCCCTTCAAGGGTAACAAATTAGACAGAAGTCCTCTAAATGGATAAACAAAGAATAATGTTGTAGCTGTAGAGGAATCATTCTCAAGAACCAGGAAGGGGAGAGTGGCACTACCTTTTGCAGGTACACCTATTTTTTTCTCACTGCAACAGTTTGTTAATGGGGAACATCAAGATACTTGGTCTGGCTGTGGTACCTGCAAAAGGGAGATAAGCTGGGTTGCCAGCCTCCAGGCATGGCCTGGAGATCTCCCGCTATTACAACTGATTTCCAGATGACAGAGATTGGTTCCCCTGGAGAAAATGGCTGCTTTGGAGCGTGGCATTTATTTATTTATTTATTTATTTATTTATTTATTTAATTGTATCCGGGTGAGGTCCCCCTCTCCTCCCCAAAATCCTCCCCTCCCCTGGGCTCCAGCCACAAGATCTCCAGGTATTCCCCCACCCAGAGCTGGCAGCATTACTCTTACCTGAGTTTGCTCTCAGGCCTCATATTTTGCCTTGCTTGTCTGGTTCTGAATGGTGGGTTGGGTGGGTGTGTCTAGTGCAATTTCAATATCTTTGTATTAAGTTCATAAGTCAAAAGAGCTGTAAATTAAACAGGTAAACTTGGCAGAGCAGATTCTGTTGCTCTCTCACCATCCAGATCTTAACTTGTGACTCTGTTTAATCCCATTCAGTTACTGACAGACCAGAAGGCAACGGCTACCCATGCTGCAGTGCTGCTAGAGAAGATGTTCTGCAAACCTAGTCCTAAAAGGAAAACCACAGTACTTGTTGTGGATGAGGTAATGTGTGGGTTTTGCAAGAAGAGCTTTACTGAGGCATGAAGGAAGAATCCCTAGTTTGTACACTTGCCTACATGTTCAGTGAGAGAGAGAAAAGAACTAATACACATATAGATGCAATGTAGTTTACATTTTTTAAATATTAACCTTTATTTTATGAAATCAGTAGTAAGGATCTAGTGAGGAAGTAGTAAGGATCTAGTGAGGAATATACAACTCTGTATATTCTTGTGTGTCCATTTTGAATAGGCAAGATCAAGAGAGCAATGACTTGTACAAGGTTATAGTCTGTCTACAAAACTGCAATTGAAACCAGATATGTCCAATCTTTCTAGAACATTTTCCTGTTTTGTAACCTTTTGTTCTGTTTCCTTGACCTAGCTTGACCTCTTGTGGACCCAAAAACAAAATGTGATGTACAGTCTCTTTGATTGGCCAACGCAGAAGGGTTCCAAGTTGATCGTTTTAGCCATTGCTAACACTATGGATCTGCCAGAGAGAATCATGATGAACCGAGTAGCTAGCAGGCTGGTATGTCCTTGCAGCTTTATTGCTATGGTCATAAAGAATTCTGAATCTTCCATGATTCTATTCATTTGTCACCTTTATTCAGACCTAATTGTGGTGTGATAACTTTCAGTTGAGGTGGTTTGTATCTTATATCTCTTGGATGAAAAAACTATTGCTTAGGCTATCAGTTCTTATCAGTATGATAAAAGTGAATGTGGCATGGTGCATGTCAGTCTAGAAAATGATCTGAGTTAATGGCAAATCCTATTCAAACATTCCTTGCCCATCTGTATCACACTGCTATGTAATTGGCTTACTTTATTTTTCTGATGTGTTGAGGTACTCTGAAAGGTAACAGATGGAAATAGATCCTATATACAGGAATTCCTGTTTCATCAACCCATATTTGCGGCATGAATGCAAGAGAATTCTAAAACAAAATATTATTGTAGTTAATTCTAAAAACCCCTATTTCAGTGGCTTACACATAACGTGAATCCAGCTTACCACTAGCTTTTTTAAAAAGTAGCTTCAAAACGTTAGATTTGAGGCCACTTTTCATTCTATACAGGATAAAAAATTATTCAATGTCGAGGGAGCCTGATGGCTCATCAGTCTTCTGTAGATAACTGGGTTTTCTGCAAACTGTGTAGTACTTACTGACAGCTGAAACCGTTTCCATGAACACAGAATTTCCTTGTTCCTAGATAGTCACTTTGCGTGCCTTGAGGAAGTGGGTTGCAGTATAGTTTGTAAACTTGTATCTATACGATAAGAATGTGATTAAAGGAAGATACTGCTTGTCAATTGGCCGTAATAAATTTGAAATTTGAATCTGAAATTTGATTCTGCTGTGGAAGGAGAGGTAGTAAACAGAAAAAGGGCTTAAAAGTCAGTTTAAGTAGTTTCGGGTACACAAAGTGGCACATTTCTCTGTATTAAGCAATTCTTGAGATGTTTTGGCACCTAAATATTTAACATTTTCTTCGTTCTAGGGCCTTACCAGAATGTCCTTCCAGCCATATACCTACAAACAGTTACAGCAGATTGTTTCCTCCAGGATGGCCCAAGTGAAAGCATTTCAAGAGGATGCTATTCAGTTAGTTTCTAGAAAGGTAAAGTTAGTTACACCTAAAAGTTAGGCTTCAAAGCACCGGTCCTAATAATTAAGAGACACTTTCTATGATATTTAAAAGTTCTGACTGCAGTCCCTGATAATTCAGCTAATCCCATACCTATTGACTTCATTTTCTCTCCTGGCCATCTGAGGGGGAAATGTGTGTGGTTTTCTTAAATTTACTTGATTTGAATTTTGAAAGCCTGTGTCAAGTGACCAGTTTCAAGTTTGATATTATAAGGAGCAAATGGTATACATTAAAATAACTTTGTCTTTTGAGTATAGCGATATCAGGAATGGTTCTTATTCTTTCATTATTTTGTTTTAGGTGGCTGCTCTGTCTGGTGATGCAAGACGTTGCCTTGATATATGTAGAAGGTCTACTGAGATCTGTGAACTCTCTAATCAGAAGAGTAGCTCTGGACTGGTCACCATGACACACATCATGCAAGCCATGGATGAAATGTTCTCATCACCCTATATACATATAATTAGGTAATTCCAGAGTTTGGGTCTGTAGTGTCCTTAGTTTAGTTCAGTCTTTTGGGATGACTTCTGATGACTAATATGCTATGATAGCCATCTGTGAGCTCCCTATGTGTGACTTCATCTGCTCTAGCCTTGCAGACACTTGGGGAAAAGCTTGGGGGAGAAGAGAAATGACACTTTGATGACCAGTCCCGTCACCGTCCCCGCCGCTCCTCCCTAAGTCTGGGTCTTGCAGGGACACAGGAGATGCTTGGGACAGGGAAATCAGAAGCTGATTACTTCTGTTCATACACACCCCAGTTGGGGGGGGGAGAGCATAAACAATCAGTTTCTCATCTGCCTGCCCGGGGAAAGAACAAGCTGATCGCTTCTGTTACCACAGTGCAAGGATGTGCACACACCCATGCTTAGAGGGGAGGAAAAGATGCATTCAGCTTATCTCCCCCTTGCAAGCAGAGCGATAAGAAGACAATCTTCCCCCAGCCCAGTTTGGAGGGAAGAAAAGTAATCACTCCCCCCCACCACCACCACTGGCAGCAGAGGTGATAAGAAGCTGCACTGGGGGGGTGAACAGCAATCTGTTATCTCCCTACTTGCAAGAAGAAAACAAGATGTCCTCCATACATTTTTTTTTTAATTACCTCCATATTACCTCCAGCAGTTTGGCTGGTAGAAAACTAAGGCATTTATTGCTTAAATTCCATAAAAATGCTAAACCGTACTATTCTGTGTAAAATTTCTATGCACCAAAATATTACTTCCCTGCATCCTCCCTCCTGTGGCAGCTCAAAAATGCCCCCTGAAATGCTGCATCTGGAAGATGGTGGATTTCCAGGACCAGCATGTGGGGTGGAGTTGGAGGTCTGCCCCTAGAGGATGGAATTGGGTAAAATTCACGCATGCCACACATGCATAAATATTTTCTTTTTTTAATTTAATATTTTATTGGTCTTCAAAAAGAAAAGAAAGGAGAGTGTATTATATTGATAAATTCTATTCAAATTTCTCATACATAACTAAATATCTAAGTTACCTAATTTTTACCTATCCATATACTATCCATTTAGCAACAGTGTATACATGCTCTATATTTCCTTTCATCTATCACATGCCCATACCATCTGTTATCTTTTCTACTAGGCATCCTAAATAACTGTTACACATCTTCATTCTTATCAACACTAAATTAAGCAAATAATATGTACTTAGAGGAAGTTACGTACATAGCTAAACATTCTGGTATCATTTCTATACAGATTCATTTCTACTGTATATATTTGACTATAGATCGGTAGCTACAAAGAAAATAAGGAAAAAGAAAGTTCCAGAGTTATTTCATGTTAAAATCTTCATCAGGATCCAAACCCAATATAATGTTTCTAAGTGAATTATAGCTATAATTTAAATGCAAATTACTAGCCAAAAAATTATTACTTGTACAAATGGTTAAATCCACTTGTAAGATCTGATTCATACACCTTAAAATATTGCTTAGCCTAATATTAGTATTACAATATATTTGTATCTTATACTCTTTTTTTAAGGATCACCTAATTGCTTTACATTAATATTACTCTTATCTTCTTTACTGCTATGTTGTTCTTTCAGATTAAGCTATAACTCATAATTGGCCAATTACACATAATTCTAATTACTCATAATATTTAATCCTCTTTTTCTTTCTCTGCACTCTTATTTTTTAAACCATCATGACTCTATTCCTTTTCTCTTTATATATAGAAAAGTTTTCTCTTGCATCTTCCCATTTATATTTAAGTTTTAAGTCAGTTGGAGTTTCCATTAATTCTGTTTTCTCCTGAGGCAAGTATGTTCTCCTTTGCTGTCTCAGAGTTTGAAAGATTTCTCATATTCTCAATAAGACCGTTGAATTGTCCTGTGTAGTATCTTATTGTCTCTTTGGTTGAAGGGATCTGTGAAAAAGGTAGTGCATCTTGTTTGAAGTCCCATCTTTTAGGAAGTATCTGTTGCTGTTGTTGTGATTCTTCCTGTTTAGTTGCAGCTTCCAGTGAGTTGCTTTTCTCCTTGTCAAATAATCTCTCAAAGGTTTCTTTAATAGCCGCATAGATTGTCCACAAGAGTCTCCTTAAATTGTTGCCAAGCTTTTGCAGCTTTTGTGTCATCCGAGTCTTGTAAATTGTCTATCTCCTTGCACATAGTTTGAGCATTCATCTTCATCTCATATCAAGATTTTAGTTTTAACCAGCAAAAGAAGCGGACTCTGTGATTACGCTTTCAATATCTGTCCAGCTGCAGTAGACATATTAATTCCAAAAGTCCTTCAGCCTAGACCAGATAACATACAGTCTCTTTGTGCTCTCCGAAAAGTTAATCTTCTGTAATTTTTTTATATATAAAAACAGAATGTGGTCTCACACAGAATTAATAGAGTATTGTAATCCTTTTTATGAAAGTTGTTCTTTGTTAAGAGTATTAGTCGCAAAGTAATACTTTAAGTTCCAAAAGATAAAGTCAGTAGCTTTTCACATAGATTTTCCAGTAGAGATATTATTAAGGCTGTTAAGATATTCGGATGTAAATCTTTTTAGCCCCCATATGTGTTTTAACAATCTTTAGTTCCCGGTCTCGTTGCAGCCGCTAGCAAAGGAGAAAAGGGGGGGGGGGAGGAATTCCACACCTCGTTCCCTCGTCTTTTTGGGAAGCTTAAAGGGGCTTGATATGCAAATCGTTGAAATCTTAGCTATTAGTTGTTGCTTTTAGAGTTACTCACGGTATAGTCTTATCTTCATCGGTGTTATGATGAGGCTCAAAACTCTCTTATGCAGGTGATCACAGCTTGTGCAGTAATGGCTTCATGACTATGCAGCTCTGTGCTTTTGCCTCAGGACGATCTCAGGCTTAACTCGCTCACCTCCGTTCGCGAGGATCCTGGATCAAGTCCCCTGCAACCTGCCTTCCCTCCAGGAGGGCGGGTGGAATTTCAGGAGCCCCTGATAATCCCCTAAAAAGCACAGAGAGTTGGTGAATCTCAGGAGCTCCCCAAGAGATCAACTGTGTCGCTGCCCCCTTGCATAGATATTTTCAATAGGATCTAGCCCATTATGCTGTGTTTATACATATGTTGTTAAAGCAGTAAAAATAAGATTAGATTTGATAGAAAAGTAACTATTACATATATTTCAGTCCCCCCCCCTTTCCATTATTTCCATTTCTGTGGTGTTTTTCCATGCCTTCATGATTTCCAGAAATTGCAGGGTTTAACAGTATAGTGCTTTTCAAATGGATAAAATACATACCTTCAAAGTAATGGTTAATTTACCTTTCTGTGGCGTCTATTTTGAAAAAAACCTGGTAGTTTACCAAAAGTCTTTGACATTGCTTGCTCAGTCAGCAAAACAACAAACTTCTTGGCCTGGCTGTTTAACCTTTTGGGACTTTTTTGTTCTCTTTCAGGAATGCGTCCTTGCAGGAGCAAATTTTCCTGAAAGCAACTATAGCAGAATTTCACAGGTCAGGACTAGAAGAGGCTACTTTTTTTTTCAGCAGGTATTCTTTACAAAATTCACCATCTTTGGAAGGGGATCCTTAGGCTGGAGGAAGGCTTTGAACTTTGCTGAACAGAGTGGTAGGATACAGACCCAATGTACATCTAGCATGCATGAACTAGAATTTTACTTGTATTCCAGTTCCATCATTTTCCTCTTCAGTTCCCCCGTGGTTTAGAATATACAACAGCATTGTTCTGAGAAGAATATACTTGGTTTAAGGACTGTCCATGTATATCATGTTCAAGTCAAGTTTATTGTATGTGGCCATTGGCCGTTACAAGTTAAACATACTAAAATTTTAAAATACAATGTCCGTCTTTAAATATTCACTTTCATACTCAGAAATGCTAATTACCTTGAATTTTTAAAATACAAACATCCATCTCGAGAGATTCACAGGCAGGTTCAAGAAATACTAAATACATATCAGGACATTACATTTCATGTAGCTGCTTTCATGAGAACCACCTTTGCTCCGACTTTCTTAGCTGCTAGTGCATAAAGTGCCACCTTGTTAGAAACAGAGGGGTCTACATCTGACAGCAAAAATATTAATTTATCCATGTCAGAAAAATTGTACAGTTGATCTGTTATCCTAGTCAAGAATTTACTTCTGACTTCCGGGTACAATGGGCAGTCCATAGATGGGCAGATCCAGTTTCTCCTATTGATGCTTCCTCTGTACTTGTTGAAAATTTCACTGTGTTTTATTTTTCTTTAGGTATATCACCAGCATGTTGCACTGTGCAGGATTGAAGGCCTGAAAACTCCTACTGTATCAGAAATAATGGCAATTTCCTCTCGGCTTAGTGCCTGTAGACTCTTGTTAGCAGAATCTAATAATAAATATCTACACGGCCGAATTCGACTTAATGTTAGCCAAGATGATGTTATGTATGCACTCAAGGAAGACTAAAGCAATTCTGTAAATTGGGTGGGGAGGTTAATCTTAAATTTTAAAGAAATTATTTTAAATAATGATGCTGATTAAAACTTGGTGATAATTTGTATTATCAAATTCATACCTATTTTTCAGTGTACTTTTATACTGTTTTAATTTCACTTTTATAAAATCCTTTTCTTAAAATGTTCAATTTCTCTGTATCAATGTTTTTTCAATCATTCTAAGATTTAATTCATGCCATGATTTGGTGATCAGGCACAGCCAGCCCCTTAGTGAGAATTGGAGACTGGAGGATGAAGCACATGAACCTTACAGTGGTGCTCCCTATCAGTCTCCCATGGCTGAACATTACTTTGGGCTGAAGGTGTTGAATTGCATGTGCAGTATATGGCCAGTGGGTGGCACAACTCTTCCTATTCTTTCTGGAGGATTTAAAAAAAATGAAAGTTTACATTAACTACTTTCAGAAGGTTGCTTCTTGTTCTTCAATATCAGTTCCCAGCTTTAAGAGGACACTATTATGCCCGAAGTGGCATTTACTTCCGAAGATTTAAGGACGTTAGTTGTCTTGCTGCTATTTATTTATTTATTTATTTTTAATCCCCTGAAGGCAGGGTAGCTTTATTAATTTTTGTTACACCTACATGACTACAAAGAGAAAAAAAAAGGAAAAGCGGAAAAAAGAAAAAAGTGGTAGGGGAGGGGAGGGGGAAACAAATAACAAACTAAAATAATAAACCCCAGGATACAGACAGTATAAAAGAAAAAGACCCCACGCTATAACTAAAAACCCAAGAAAGGAAGGTCATTAACAGTTAGTACATAGTTAGTTATAAAGAATTAAAGCTTTTGTTTAAGTCAATGAATTAAGGAGATTAGTGAGTCCATTTTAGTAAATGTCTATTTTCTTCTCAGTGTGCATAAAGACTTCATCCAGTTCGCCTATAATCTTTTAAATTATAAGTGCTACTTGGCAACTCTCAGTCGCAGATCATATGCTTCTCTGGCCGTGCCTCCTTCTGCTCCTTAGGTCTCTGTCCGTCTCGTCTGGGCTGGCTGCTTGGCCTTCGTCGTCCTGCTGCTCTTCCTCTTTTGCTCCAAAAAACTGCTTCAACCAATTTTCCGCTTTGGACACCGAGTCAATTTTTTCCCTTTTGTCTCCTTATTTAAACTGCACCCCCTCTGGAAAAAGCCAGGCATATTGAATCTGGTTGATTTGAAGCGTTGAAATGAGCTCTTTATATGCTTTTCTTTTCTGTCTGACCTCAAATGGAACGTCTTTTAGGACCCTGATAGTTGCTGATCCCAATTGCAGGGGTTTGATTGTTGTCGCTTTGAGAATATCATCTCTTGTCTGTCATCGGAGAAATTTGATCACAATCTCACCCGGCAGGTTGTTTTGCTTGATATATTTAGAGTAGTAAAGAGTGCTTTTTTCACACTTCTTCAGCAAGTGTAAAACTTATCCGTAAATGCAGTTAAGTCTCTAGCACACTTGAGTGCTTTCTGTTCTCCCCCCCCCCCCCGTCTCTTTTAGAACACAGTTCTGTTTGTTTGCGTCCGGGATTTCTCCCGACGCCGCTGAAGGTGGTGGGGGGGAATCAGAACTCACTTTTAAAACTTTTTCGCTCGTCTCGTTCTCCGATTCATTGACGGTCTGATCACAGACACCTTTTGATCGCGCTTCATTCGCTTGACCTTCTTGCTTGTCCCGATCGGCATTCAGCTATGCTCGGTAAAACCGAACCTCGCGGGGGGTGGACCGATTGGGGCAAGAAAGAGCGCCTCAATTCTCCGGCTTCGAGCCATCGAAGAGGTCGCCCTCCAAGCGCCCCCAGCTTGGAGCCTCCTTACTGAGGCTCACCTGGGGGTGCCACTTGAGGCGGCACCCCTCCAACACCCCTGGAGCGCGGAATGCCTCCCCCGTTCAGGAGAGAGCCTCCGCCATAGCTTCAAAAGGGAATTAGATAAGCATATGGAGCAGAGGTCCATCAGTGGCTATTAGCCACAAGGTATAGCTAGGGGCTCTGGAGCAAGTGATGCTCTGTCTTCTTGTTGCTTGGGGGAGGGTCAACAGTGGGAGGGCTTCTAATGTCCTGGCCCCACTGCTGGATCGCCTGATGGCACTGGTATTTCTGGCCATTGTGTGACACAGAGTGTTGGACTGGATGGGCCTTTGGCCTGATCCAACATTGGCGTCTCTTATGTTCTTATGTTCTTAAGCCATAGACAGGAAGTCTTCAATCGTCTTGCTGCTATTTATAATGGGAATATGAAATGATTAATATGTCTGAGATGCTTACATTTAATTCCGCTTGTGGTTCTTAAACAGGGGGCCAGCATCTTTATAAATACACATAGTATCAGTCTGCATGCTTTCAAGTGTGCTCATCTGTTACAAACAGAGCTTCAGAATGCATTTAATCCAATTTCCCAAATGCGATTACTAAACATTTCTCATACAGAATCTACTAAAACATTCAGTAGAAGATATAAAATAACACGTATTTCCCATAATACTGTAAAGAAGCACTGACAGGAGCTGCTGAAAGTCAATAAAGGACACGCCTGATTTTGACATTTTTCCATTAGATGTCACGAGGTTTACATCTTAAAACTTACAAGCAAATAAAATAGAGCTAACGCACATGGCCTCAGCAATAATTCCAAACTAGGGACAGGCACAAGTATAAAAATTTCAGTTTGGTTCAGGGTTTGGGGTGGCATCCGAACTGAGCCAAAAATGCCCTGAACCGGTGTCACGATTGTCCTGACGGGGCAGGCTAGGCAAGGCACAGAGTATCCAAAAACACAGGCTGAGGTCAGAGCACCAGATAGGCAGAGAAACAAAAGCGTAATCCAAAATATCAGGTCACTTGCACAGTCCAAGGTTTACCAGAGATCGGCAGTTCTAAAGCTGAAAGCCGTTGTTCAGAGTCAGGTTACACATTCCAAGGTCAAGGAGCCAGAAGAACGATGTCAAGCAGTCTGGAGTCAAAAAGCCGAGGGAGTCAAGCAGAAAGTCAGGAAACAAGATGCAAGGTCCGAGGTGCAGCGATTCAATCATGATCAGATGCCAGCATGAGGTAGGTAGTGAAGAGGGCTTCCTTAAAAGCCTGTTCCCTGTGTTCCTAATTGCCGGCTGATTACAGAGTCCTAGCTCCAGTTAATACTCTGGACTCAGAGGACGCCTCCCACGCATGCGTGCTTCCCTGTACCGGGTTGTCAAATCCCGTCTCCTTTGGTCTCTTAAACGAGCTACAGGTGGAGGGGAATCGGGGTGTGGAGCTTGCGCTCGGCTCTGCAGGAGTGGCTCCAGGTTTGAACCCTTCTGGCAGTTGGTGTTCAGCCTCTGCAAAACTTATGTCTGGGGGTGCAGGGAGCTCTTCCTTGGATGTGAAAGGTGCAGAGTCCCCAGGATCAGGGTCCACTGGGTCAGGCTTTACGGTGGGTATGACAACCGGCCAGTTTGGATCCCCCTTTCTCCTGGCTGTGGCTTGCTGCAGCTGGAAGAAGGGGGGATCACCCAAGAAGGGTTAAATGGCTGGCAGCCATTAAACCTAACAGCTAATCAGTGGACCCCCCCCCCCCGAATTCTGCATGAACCCCATGCCATAAAGAACTTCATGGATAGTGAGGTTGTGGCTATGTTGTTCCCACATGAACTTTGGAACTGTCATAATGCATCTTTAGTGTCAGTCCATTTCATATTAGAATCTTGGCTTTCTAAATGTAAAATCGAATTATAACTTGAGGTTTTTGTATGGCTCCTGGCCTATTAAATTTTATTTGTTCAAGTTGTTTTTAGCTTAATAATTCCCATTATTTATTTTTATTCATTTCTTTTCTAGCCCTGTTTTGAAATTATGTACTATCAGGGCTTTTTTTGTAGAAAAAGCCCAGCAGGAACTCATTAGCATTAGAGGCCACACCCAACAGCAGAAACTTATTAGCATATTAGGCCACATCTCTGATATCACAGCTCATTAGCATATTAGGCCACATCCCCATGCCTTCCCTTGGCTTGCCTGGGCACCCCGCATTTAAATGACTCCCCAATCCTTCCAGGGGGCCCTCGGCCCGCCCACCTGGGGGGGGGTCGCTCTCCAGGCCTTCCCTCTGTAAGTCAGGCATTGAGAGGTTTTGGCTGCAGTGGGCGTGGTGAACACTGAAGCCAGCTGGAACTCTGTTCCTGCCCCAAAATAGCCCTGTGTAGTGTACAAAAATAAAATGTGGAATTTGCTGTCAGAGAATGTAGTGATGGCCACAGGAATAAACAGCTTTAAAAGGGGATTAGATAGATTCATGGAGATTAACTTTATCACTGGCTACTAGCCATGGTGACTGAGGCTTAGTGCCTCTGAATCCCAGAGCCCGGAGGCAACATCAGGGGAAGGCCTCAGAAGGAACTGGCTGGCCACTGAGTGAGACAGGATGCTAGACTCGATGGACCACGGGTCTGGTCCAGCAGGTCTTTTCTTATGTTCTTACGGTGCCACTGGACTCGAACTTTGTTCAAAGCAGTACCATGACGCCATAAACTGCTCTACAGAAGTAAACAGCCAGTCAGCGCTGAATCAGCAAAGTGTCATCTTTGCGGTGACTTGAGAAGGCGTTTGTTCTCTCTTCCGTTCTTGCTCTGGCGGGTTGGTGTTTTCCCCCCGTTCCACCTAATCCTTTACACAAATACAATTCTAAAACTAACGTGTGGCTCTTCTTCCGAAATCGCAAGGCAGACTAGCCGGCTACTGCCACGAGCCCGCCCTTTGGCGACAGGTATGCTCCCACGGCCTGTTCGCCCTGCCCATCTCTTTACCCGCCCGCCTCGCCTGGTAGCTCCGCCTCCTATCCATTCTCCTGTTTCTCGCAGTCTGCGCATGTGCGTTGCTGGGCCTCTTGGTGCAGGCCTTTTCTGAGGCGGAGTGGGTGTGGAAAGAGCGCGCCGCCGCGCTTCCTGTGTGCTGCGCCGGGGCTTGTCGGCTGCTGCGGGAGGTGAGTTTGTGGTTTCGGGCGCCGCCCGTTCTTGACGGGGTCGTCGGATGGGCTAGCGTCCCTCAGCCCTGGTCTCCTGTGGCTATCACCTGAGCAGGGGGCGACAGCTGCTGATGTTTAGCCTGAACCCCTTTCCGTTCCTTCTCCTTCTCTTCCTGCTCCTGCCTCTGTCCTGGCAGACGGTTTGTTGTTAACTGAGCCCAGAGCGTAATCTGATTTCGTGGCTCTTAGCCTTCCCCGGCAGAGTGGACTCCTTGGAGGCGGTGGGTGGTTGCCGACTGGCTGCTTATGGACTGGGGACTGCACTGATTCGCGTGTTGCACGGTCCTCGGTCACCTCGTACCTGAACGTGAGAACTGCTTCTACAAAGTCTTGGGTTCCAGTTGATATCAGTTGCCATGAAAGCTGCGTTTGTTGTGTGGTGGCATCTCGTCACACATGCAAGTTACCGTGTATGAACGTGATTCAGGGGCCCCTAGAAGTTAATGGTACTTTAATACAGAGGATGGTGGTTTCCGATACTAAGCCCAGCTGTTTGTCCTAAGGAAATAACAGTGCAGAAAAATGACAGTAATGCTCATTTTTGGCTCATTTGCAGGTGTAAGGCTTAATTTGAGCCCGAAGAGCCTCAGAATGTGTTGATCACCAAGGCATCAGCTATGGGATATGGAAAGTAATAACAAAGAGCACCCTTCAGCAGGTCTAGAGGGTCTGTTTCCCCCTACAGAGTTTGCAGTAAGGCACATCTCAAGTGAGTCAGATGATGGAGGGGAGCAGTCCCAAAAAATTTTTAATGATGAAAATGCTAGATCTTAATCTGTGTTTTTATTCAGTCAAAGAATGTGCTATATGAATGTCTCTCCCCTCTTCTACCCTGGGACTGGGCCAGCAACATTTCCATTCTGATGGTGTAGCCTCTATCCAATTATGAGCCCCAGGATCTCTCTTTTGAATAATTTTAATTAATTAATAGTTGTGAAGTCAGTACTGAAATGGCTGGTTGTGGCCTTTCTGTAATCAAATAAAGAAGCACACCAATTTTTAAAAGCTTCTGTGAGATTGCCATTTCAGGTAATTCAGGAAACAATGTCCAGTTCATTGCCTGATGTTCAAGCGTATCTAAGGGGACAAGCTTTGTTGCGTGTTTACTTGAATTAGGTTTATAGCAGCCCAGGAGGTGGTAGACTGAAGTTTTTCAGACCTAGTTTCCAATAAGAATGATTTGCATGTTTTAACAGGAAATGGCTATACATAATTGCTGTTTATTGTATTTGGGCATAGGTAATTTTTGTGGACTCGTCAAAGCATTTGGTGGTCGTGAGTCAAAATGCTTGGTAGAAGACCCAGGAAAAACCCCCAACAAAAGGGTCAGGGAGCTGCTGCAGCAAAGCAGGTATATAAATCTTTCTACTAGCAGTATGTGTACCTTGTTAGAAGAATGTTCCAGCATTAAGCCCATTTTGTTTGTGCAACTTTTCATTGTGTTTCTGTAACTCAAGACACTATAGAATATGTCTTTTTCTTACATCTATAATAGTTGAAAATTGGTGCATTTGATAGTCTATGTTTTATGTGCATCAGGAATTCACTCATAGACTTTACTCCAGTTTTGAATTATACATGTATCTCAAGCTGTATGGTTTCTGCGTGGCAGGTTATCCTAGATTTAAACAAGCCCTTACAGATGCCCAGCTAGACTCTTGTTACTATACTCTGTTAGGCAATTTATCCTTGAAATCTTTGCCTTGTGACCTGATGAGTCATTCTCCATTATAAGAGTCTTAGGCTCCCATCAGAATTTTTACCAGCTCTTGAATGCTTAGGAAAACTTCTGATAATTGAAATGCTCAGAATGCTATCTTTAGAGGGGAGCAAGAAAGAGCCAGAATACCTGGCTCTTGGTTGTTTAAATCAGCTTTTTTTCTTGTTTTCATAGTCTTTTTATTGTCAATGTGTTGGTAGAAGTGCCAGATTTATTATTTACTATCACATTCTAAAGTGGGTATATGACAGGGTAGCTTAGCGCCCTGTGTTATTTCATACAATAACAGTGAGCTTTAAAGCAGTTACAACCTTGTAAGCCCATTGACTGTTTAGGACTGCAGTGTAAATGATTAGAGCAGATCTAGTCAATTATTTGTAACATGTATTTATGGAAGGGACCAGAAACTGTTGAGATCTAGAATAATCCTTTGAAGTACGATTCCTCAGCATCCTACAAACCAGCATATATTGTCCAGGCTACTGTGTCATTAACAGAGGATGTAGAGAGAAGGAAGGAAAAGCAGCACAAATAACTCGGTTCAGGTAAGTGGTTCTTTATGCTGCTGGGTAAAGCAACACATCCCAGACTTACCAGCTAATTTGGCTTTTTAAAAAATGACTGGGCTGCAGGTCTTACAGAGTAGTAGTCATGATCTTTCTGAAAGGAAGTCTGTGTGAGATAATGTGGCACATTTTTATTCCGCCATTCCTCCAGGGAGCTTGGCAAGGCATACTTGTTTCTTCCTTATTCCATTTTATTCGCATAACAATCTTGTGAGAAAAGTTAGGCTGAGAAAAGCCCAGAGTCAGACATTTGAGTTTCATAGTACAGTGGGGATTTGAACTTCTGTCTCCCTATTCTGACTACACCATGCTGGCCAAGATTCACAACCTGGAGATATCTGAGCTGTTTACAAATTGAGGAGCTTTGGTTTGAATAATAAAGGGAAAAGGCTCTGGAGGTTAAAACTGAAAAAGTGGGGCAGTAAAGAAAAATTAAGTATTACATCCGTAAAAGGGTAACAGTAGTGAAGATGATCCAGCACACATTTAAGCATACTTAAGCCCATTGACTCCTGCCAACCTAGCAGTTCGAAAGCAAGAAATTGCAAGTAGATAAATAGGTACCACTTCGGTGGGAAGGTAACAGTGTTCCGTGTGCCTTGGTGTTTAGTCATGCCAGCCAGATGACCACGGAAATGTCTTCGGACAGCGTTGGCTCTTCGGCTTTGAAACAGAGATGAGCACTGCAACCCTAGAGTTGGATTCGACTGGCTTTCGAGCAAGGGAACCTTTACCTTTTAAGCCTATTGAAATCAATACCTTAAAGTGCATTTAACTCTATTTGTCTTGTGGCCAGCATAGATAGTGCATCTTGGATGAAATTTGTTTTAGCTGTGTTTAGTGTATGCCATGAGATTGTTCGGTTGCTCTTGGTTTTGGTTTTTGTTTTCAACCCCCGAAGGGATATTTTTTATTGCATTTTCTATAAACTACAAAGAAATAAGGGAGGGTATCTACAAACTACAGGTGAAAGGAAAGAAAACCCTCTAAAAACCCAAGAGGTGGTGGCTATTACAAAGCATATAAAAATTTGCTAAATTGTTAGAGAGATTATTAGTTACATTGAGTGTGATCAATATATGTATGCTTGTGTTATCAAAAACAGTTAAAATAACTGTTCAAGAAATACCACAAAACCCCCGCTAATAATAATCCACTTAAGGCTAACTTCAGAGTCATTCAGCATCTCATTTTTTCCTCTTCTATTACTCAATTGATAGTCTTGTTTGGGAGCGGCTACCCCACGTTGCGAATCGGAATCTTCTTCAGAAGTTGTAGCATCAGAGTCATTGTCGTTTCTTTTGTCACTGTCATCGTCTTCTTTGTCGTCCTCTCCTGTAGAACCAAGTTGCTGCTTAGCAATGTTAATTCTTTCTTTCTTGTCGTTTATCTTTAAAAGGATGTTCTCGGGTACCAACCATCTGTAAGGGATGTTGGTTGTTTGCAAAAACCTTGCCAAGTCTTTAAATTTCTTTCTCTTCCTAATTTCAAATGGAATATCTTTCAAAACCCTTATTTCCTTGCCCTCGATTTTTAGGGACATTCCTGATGTTGCTTTCAGGATTTGATCCCTCACATGCCTTTTTGAGAATCTGACCGCTATCTCCTCTGGCAGAGTTTTCTTCTTTATATATTCTGAATATGATCTATAGACCACATCCATCTCGTTTTGAATATAATCCGCTTTTAAATCTGCAATCGGGGCCAAGGCATCAATCAGAATTTGTTTCAGATTCTCCCCCTTAGTTTCAGGGTGCCCCTGAAATCTCAGGACAAAGCTTGCTTTTTCCATTTGGAGTTGCAAGCGCTGTGATTTATCAGATGTTCTCTTCTTTTCCAACATCTGCACACATTTTTTAACCTTTTTAGACTTGGCATCCACCTCCTTCACCGTCTTGGCTGTCTGCTCAGTCTTTTTGTTAATTTCGCTTAGCCGGAGCTGCTGGGCTGCGAAGTTCTGATTTAAAGTTGTCAGTTGCTCGTTTATGTTTGTCATTTGTTCCAGCAGAGGCGCAAAGAGTCTGCTAACATCTTTGAAATGTCTGTGGAAGTTTCCGGTCGGCTGACCAGCCCAGCTGGACTTGGGCTTCCTGAAGAAAGCTTAAGTTTCGCTTGCTTATCCTTCTCAGTTTTTTTGCCCGCCAACTTTGGGGATGTTTATCTTTAAGAGTAGTTTGCCAAAAGTCTCTAAAGTTCGCGCTAATGCTTGTAAATCTCTTATGAAGTTCTTAAAACAGCTCCGTTTTGCTTTTATGGCTGCCTCCCCCCTTTGGAGAGGCCTCTGTCTTTGCGTTTGGGAAGTTCCCTCCCCTCACTTACTTTTATTGCGGGGGGGGGGGCTTTCTGCCTTTATCCTGGTGTTTTCGCTTTCATGGACTCACAGTTCATGTCGGCCCGAAGACCTCGCCAAAGGTACGTGTTGCTCGCTCGGCCTCCATGCGCTTGTCCTGGTCAGCGGCTTGAGATCCATAGTGGACGCACAGCAGCAGGACCGTCAGGGCAGAAGGGAGTCTCAATTCTCCGGCAGCGTGCCAGAGGAGAGGCAACTTTTTAGCGCCCCATGGCTGGGGACCCAACGTAAGGGCCCCGGGGGAGTGTGTACGATCACACCCCCTCCCAACTACTGGCATGCAGATCGCGTCCCTGGGAGCTCCAGGAACGCATCCGCCATTGAGACACCAAAGATCGGAAGCTTGGTTGCTCTTATTCATGGGTAAGGATGAATTACCAGTCTTTTGTATGTGCCTATGCATTACACCCATAACTCTACTTATTGTTACAGTCTTTTTGCAAAAGATTCAACATTTTAAAATATCTAAATTTTACAAAAGTTCAAATGATAATTCAGTAGTCTCAAATGCAGTCTTTTGAACCAAGAATATACATATAGATTTTGCAGCTTTACAAATATGAATTTGCATGGTTTATTTTATCATTATTACTGTCTATACCAGTTTTCTCCCAGTTATTTACACATGGCTGAACTTCTGCAGGTTCTAAAGAGAGAAGCCATATTTCCCCACATTTCCCTGGAGTGGGGGCAAGTATATTTTCTTTGTTGTGAGCAAATTTTTGATATATAATTTAGCTTTGTTTATCACTGACTTTGATTACTCCGTATCATTAAAATAACAGCTCCTTTCAAATCTTGAGAACTGAATTGTTTAGATTCATGTGCCTGAAAACAGACTATACAAGCAGGGACCCGCACGACTTATATGGGGATTCATCTTCACGCACACCCTTTGCTCTCTTGGCTGTCTGGCAGCCCACAGTGCCACCAGAGAGTGGGGGTGCTCAGGCTCCCACTCCACTCCTTAGCAGTGGAAAGGGGAGGGAGGATCTCACCCGCTCCTCTTCACACTCTCCACTGCTCTGTCTGCCCACCCGTCTCTGTAGAGAGTGGTGGGAAGAGAGGGGCTCTCCCTCTCTCTTCTGCCTGCCTGCCTGCCTACAGTGTTGCCATGGCCTCTGGTTATCTGGCTCAGGCGGCAGTGGCTCCCCCCCCATCTCCCACACACCATCCAACCAAGGCAGGCAACACTGTTCAGTTTGGGGAGGATTTAACTCCCTCTATTTTAAAAACTGTAGTTTGTAGAAAAATGCCCTTACTCTCTACATTGCCCCAATCCACAGATTTATTTGGATTGGGGCTATGTTGAGAATTAGATGTATTGATGTCTGTTGGCAGTGGAACTTAGTTTTAGGCAAACAGGTTTACAGCGTTGGTTTAAGGCAAATTAAGCCCGTTTGACATTTTAGTTTGTAACATGTAGAGATGTTCACACAGCGCTAATATTGCAGTGGCTGTGATAAGCCTGCTGTCCTCACCAGAGCATTTTCTCTCTTGCCAACAGCTGGGACTTTTTCTAGAGTTCAGCCCCGAAGAGATGATGCGAAAAATGGAGGAGGATGGTGATGATGGGGACCTAGAAGCAGAACTGGCTGCTATCACAGGAGAGAATGTGTCCACTGGGAAGACAAAGCCTAAAGGAAAGAGTAAGTTTGTTCAAAAGAAAAAAGGTATTTTTTAAAATTAAAAAGACGTTAGCATTTAGTTGGGGATTTTTGCTTTTGCTATGTAGAATTTAATCAAGATCTCATTTGCAGAAAGAAATTTTAATTTAGCAACTAGAGTCATTGTGTCAAAGCTGAAGTTAGGCCAATCCAGCCTAGAAATAAAGATAAACTTTTTCATCCATGGTGGAAAACAGTAGTCTAAACCTAATTCCATAGCAAAGCCATGTTAGTTTGTAACAACAAGAGAGTTTATGCATCTGAAGAAGTGAACTCTGACTCATGAAGGCTTAACCTGGAATAAATGTTAGTCTTTAAGGTGTCACTTGATACCTGTTCTGTATTAATAATTTGACTAGTTTCCTGCACAATGTGCTGTATATGTTACCTTGAATGTCCAAAATGGAAGCTTTTAACTGTTTGCTGGTACGTTTGTAGTCTCCAATACTGGCTTTTCACAGTAACACACATGACAGATTTTTAGGGCTTCTTCAGACTTGTTAATGCACATGTATGTGTACTTGCCCCTTCTTTATGTGCACTGAGCCTAGGAAGTCTTGGGATTGTGCATCTCTTTCCTTGCTTTTCTCAGTGGATCTTGTGTTGTGCTCTTCCCCTTTCTGCAATGGTAAGAATTAGGCATGCTTAAATAGGAATTCAGGCTACAAGAGCAATCACTGAAGTCAGCAATAGGAGTCAAACAGAGAAGATGACAGGGGGGGTTGGACAGATGGCAGAACATGAGGAAGGAGGAGACGATACAAAAGTAGGAGGGGGTGAGCTATATATACAAGCCTTAAAGCTCATGAGTATAAGCTCATAAAGACAATAGAAGAGGAGTTGGCTGAGAGAAAAATAATTTAATAATGATAGTTCAGCAGAGCTAGAGGTCTAGAGAGCAGATTCTTAAGGCTGGAGCTGAGAGTCTCAGGTTTTATGTCCCTGTTAGTTCCTTATTGGCCTGTGTTCCCCATCTCTGAAGCAAAATAAAGTGCCCTGTCCCTCAGGGTTTTTTTTAAAATTAGGTGTAGTATAAATACAATACAATACCAAGAAACTGCAGTTAAAGTAACAGAGTAAAACCATTCAAACCATATAATGGAAAACACTGATAACATGAAACACAATAAGTGAACTTCACACTGACAATTAAACAACCACTTATAGCAAGCTATAATAAACCATCCTAATAATATTCATGAGAATAGGTAGAGAGAGCAAAAGTCTACACTAAGTTGTGCTGCAGACATCTGTGGGCCAATATTAGCATTGATGAAGGGGGCCCATTTAAGCATTAAGCTCTCGGAAGGAGCAACCATACATGACTGAGAAGTCTGTTCAGAGATCTTGTCAAAAATAAAGTAGTCCCAGACCTTAAGGAGCCACTGGTGTAATGACGGAATAGTATGAAGTTTCCATTGCTTGAGCAATAACATTTTTTGCCACTGTAAATAGAACTGCAATTAGGTTCCTGTCATGTTTCGGGATTTTGGTTTTGAGCCATACATTTAAAAGGATAGGAGCAGGGTCTTTAATGACCATATGGCCAGTCCATTGTTTTATAACCAGTATGATTTGGTTCCAAAAATCCTCTATGAGTGGACACGTCCACCAGTTGTGGAAGTAGGTGTCCTTTCCCCCACACTGTTTCCAACAAAGGGGGGAATTTAATGGGTTAACATGTGCTAGTGTGACTGGAGTTAGCTACCATCTTAAAAGAAGATTGACCAATTGGGTGTGGATAAGCGTTGACCGTGAGGTATATATCGATGAAACCCAAATTCTGGTCTATTGTTCCTCTGTGAGGTGCTTATTTAAGTCTTTATGCCATGCAGTTTGAAAAGAGGCAGTGGGTAGTTCTAGATTTGTCAAAAGAAACTTGTAAAGCATGGAGACCATCCCCTCTTTGTGGAATACTTTAGAGTTCAGTAGTCGTTCATACAAACTCAGAGGTTTACTAAAAGCTATTTTATCAATGGACTAGATGCTTTAACTGAAGATATTCGAACCAAGGAAGGGTCTGTCCCTCAGGGTTAGAAGCAAGAGACTAGTACTTAGAGTACTCCTCATATCATACATGATCAGCACCCTCAAAAGTATGGTAGCCGTTTTTACTGCAAGCGAAGGGGTGGCAGGTGGACGTACGAAGCATAACAGAGTTCCTAAAGGAAGGAACACACTGGTGGGCAGGCATGTTTTTCCCTACCCCCACCATTGCATATGCCATTGCTGCCAGTGTCACATGCAGTATGGGTGGCCTGTGCTGCTTGAAAGAGTTAGCTCTCGCCTGGTTAGAAAATGTGTGTGTGAACATATATACATCCATTTGAACTTGTACTTGCAGGCTTTTGCCTTTGCTGTACTGGAAGATCAGTTGTACAATGTGGATAAAACGTGGCTGAAAGCATTCAGCCTCTATTCAACAACTACAGTCTCATGAGGATGCATATTACAGTGACAATATAGCCCTGTGTGGGCAAGGCTGTATGTAGGCCACTGTGTTGCATCTTTAGCTCCCAAACTCTCCAGGAGAATTGGTGATCGTTTCTTAGGGAAATAAGGTTAGTCCAGAGTAGCAGCTACTTTATTTGACCTTTATTCCACCTTTAGTTATAGACTGCCTTTCCTGTTTCCATACGATATGCAAATATATATAAACAGTAAAATTAATTTAAAATTAACAATATTTTGTAATCTGTTAATCCAACAACACAGACGATAAAAATCTAAAAACCCAAGAATCAATGAGAAGCCTGTCAACATAATGCCACATTTCAAGCTGTCTTAAAGGAGAAATAAGGATGGTATAGCCTTTTCACCTCACTGCATACGTTCCATGTAAGTGGAACCACCACTGAAAAAGCCCTATGATGGGCTGTAGCTGGTCTTACCTCCCTAAAAGAAGGCACAGGGCAGGTTGTTAGACAGAATGGAGTTGATATATGGGCTCCTTACTGGAGAAGGGTCTTTCAGGTACCTCTTTGTTGTAATTCTATGGTTAACACCAAGTGTCTGAACCTCAGGGTTCCCTCTCTCAGGTTTTATCCCATTTTCATTTTGTTCTCCAGCTCCTCTACCTACGGATCATATTGAAAAGATGGCTGCAGATTGTATGAAGGACTTGGATGAGGATGAGGATGATGATGAGCTAGAGGAAGACAATGATCTTTTGGTATGTATAGATTTCTGTTGGCAGGTGATTTGTCAAGGAACAGCCATCATTGTCTTATATGGAAGATTGCAGTTGGGAAGTGCAAAGTCAGTTCTGCAGATCTTTATGCTAATAAGCTATAAATTATCAAAGCTCAGGATTTCCCATTTCACTTGAAGGGAAGGACATGGTCACATCATCACTGATTGCTAGCAGTCTCATTAACTGAAGCTGGAATTGACATAGCATGGATGAAGAAAATACATAGGAACAAGAGTAGAAACATATCCTGCATGTGTAAGGAGTGGTGGTAAAGAAAGTGCTGTTTCTGAGTTGTGACAACGCTGTAGGTATTCCAATTTTTAGAAGTGATTCGGGGGGAAAGGTGACATATTACAGGGCTGCTAATTGTTTAGGCCCTGCTCACAGTAGGAAAAGAGCTTTGCATTTTATCCTCATGTGATTCTTCCATGTAAAGTAACTGTCATATTGCGCAAGACTATGAGGTCGTGATAGTTGAAGCTGAGAGGAAGAGGTTCAGCTGCCATTGCTGGAAGCTTGGCAATAGTATAATTGGGTCTTTTATGTTCACTTGACATTTTATGTGCTGTGTACTTCCTCAGGAATAGACCTCTTGTAGAGGCATGGTTACCTCCTCATGTGTTCTTGCTTGCCCGAGAAATGTGTTAAGGGCTTTCAAATGATAGATTCACCAGGCAAGAAAGTTATAAACACCAGAACAGACTGAACATATGACACTGCCTTAAACTGAATCAAACTATCGGTCCATCTAGCTTAGTGGCAGTAGTATTTTAGGGTCTTCAGCAGAGAGGGAGGTTTTTCCCAACACCTGCTCCCTGATATCCTTCAACTGAATATCCAAGAAAGACTGGAACTTTCTGCATGCCCCACTGATCCATGGCCAAAACTTCTGTAGATAAAATATGATTTAAACAGCTCTTAGATCATTCAGAAATAATGCTGCATTTTAAAAATAAAGTGGCATTGGCTTAGTGTAAGAGGGATGCCTCTGTCATTCTAAATAAGAGACTTCAGGCCATGTCTTGGAATAGTGACAGTGGAAAGGTGCTAAGTATTCTTTAGTTCATTCTAACACCGCACCCCCTTGCACTGGTTCTTGCTGTAGGCAGAGTTGCAAGAGGTTCTGGGAGAAGGAGGAAGCACTGAACATGAGACAGAAAGCATAGCTGTGTCTCCTATGGCCACAGATCAGCTTACTGAACTACCGACACAGGTAGGTGAAAGTTTTTGTCTTTAAGCCCATTGGCCTACATTTTAAATGGAAAGGAATTAAAAGCCATCTGGGTCACCATTCTGCCTCCACGTCTCCCAGTGTATTTTCTCAATATTGAAAAGACTTCTGCCTTCTGTATCGGAGCATAGCACTGTGCTTTGTTTTCACTCTGTAAATCACTTGGGGTATATTAGTCATTTTGAAGAAGAAGAAATAATAAAGGCACGAATATATGTTTAGGCATGTACATAGCAAAAGCTTCTTTTGTCTCTGAGCACAGGCTCACACAGTTCCTTTGTACTTTGTGGTCTACATGGAATGAGGAGCAGAAATGAATCTTACACTTGCATTGGGGTCCATACATTTGTTTACAATAGTTGCATTTTCCCTCTTTTATGGTTACAACTGAGCATGTCCTAGAGATCCTCCAAGATATCTGATTTTAAGAGCATAATTTGAATGGTATAGACTGACGAGGGTAGAGCAGAATTGCCTCCCCTGTTCACCTCTGTAGGATTTACCCAGTTGCCTTCATTTTGAACAGGTTCTCTGAATCCTGTGTCATTCGTGTTAATTAGCAGGATCAGGTTTGATTAATAATCACACCAATATTTATAGTGGTAACCTCTTTGGGGAATTTTTCAAAGCAAATAAATTCCAGTTGGTTTCCTTGTTCTTTGGGGGGGGGAGGTATTTCTCCTGCTGAGTTTTCCTCACAGAATAAAAGGACAGAATTTTGCAAGCAGGCCTAGTGAAGGAGGTCATTTTGAACACTCGTAGCAAACGGCCGAGAGAACATTTTTAGTGTCTGCAAAAATACTATGCAGTCAGTCTTTGTTAGCAGTGACTAAACATTTTTGACTGTGTTCCCTCATCTTCTCTACTTGACCAAATATCTCTAGTTATCCCATGGTTGCAAATTTTCCTGAGGTACTCCACCCACTTCTCTATTGCTGCTTTGATGGGAAGCCCAGGAGTAGACACATGGAATGTTTGCTGAAGGACAAGAACCTCTCTGTTCAAAAGAGGTTTCCTGTTCAATCTGTGCTGTCTTATATGTGCCTGTCCTAGAGAGCTGTTTTCCTCTGGTAATCAGTTTTGTATCAGAGTGTGTGTAATTCTGTAGAAATACTTTTGCTTTTTATTTTCTTTATTTTTTGCTCTTTTGAGATGTCTTCTGCTTCCAGTGAACTACAGCGAACAGTAGAAGAAAGAATAACTAACTATAAGGCAGCGATAATGAATGCAAAGAAAGCAGGGGAGAGTGCCAAAGTACGACGGTATGAGCGAGGCCTTAAGGTATGTTGTGTTAACCATAAATCCTTGTACTTTCAGTGGAGAAGGGAAAACTCTGTTTAAAATATGCCTGTCACTCCCATATATTGCAAAGAAATGCAGAAATGTGATATTTTCAATGTAGTTTTTAATTGTATGTTCGTATAATGTATGTATGTATAAACAGAATAATGAATACACGTAGAAACAGAATTGTATAGGATAACAGAAGCCGCTCCATTGAAATATTTTTGTATGAAATAAAAAGAAAATTTTGTTTTTAATTGGAAATACCATTACTAAAGGGGTCAGACTCAGAGAGCTATTGTACGCTAGAGGTGTGGTGTTAGGTGGCTGCACTATCCAGTGAATGTGCTTTATTTGCAGTACTTTATTTGCTGTTGATACAGATTGATTTGCATGAATGTTTTGCAAAATACACTAAGATAGAGTTTTCCCATGTTCTTGTAGCACTGAAAGGCTGTTATTCTCAGGAACATGGTGGGGTATGAGATTGCAGGTATCCTATGAAGTTCTCTCCAAGCAGCCTTTGAAGCATGACTTAAGGTGACAACTATTGATAGTCTGCTACTTGAAAACAACTTCCAGACAAATTCATTTGTGTGTGGATATGCTTCCCTTGTTACATCAGCCTGATAGCTGATACAGAATGATTTAAGATTCTTACTTTGCGTAGGAGTCATCCAGCAAATTGTGTAATTTCTGTGTATACAACTGGATCGTTCAGAAGATTCAGAATAGAAGCAATTCTAAAACAATTGTATATATTTGATAGGTGATCTTGGATCACGTAGAATGAACTTTTTAAATTAGTATCTGTGATGCTTGCAAGAAGCAACCACCTTCCTGCCAGTCTGAGAGACCAAGAGCAGATTAGTAAAAATAAGTTGCCCCAGAGAAAATTAGGTACACTTCTTTAGAAATGTTTATGCCTTTTCTGCTTCCAGTACCTGTGTTTTACATTGGGTTGCCATTGTTTCCATTGTAATGAAGGGGCTTGATTGGGATGAATGGCAGGTGCTGCTTTTACCTGGTGCCTTTATCCCTTAATTACTGCTAGACTTTGGAAGCTATGCTGACTGCTGTGAGGAAGGGCAAGAAAGTGAATGAGGAAGAGATGCCACCACCAGTTGCTTCAGGAAAGAGCTCTGTAGCCATGCCACAAGCCATGCATAATTTGTCTAAAAGCTCAGATGATCAAGAGAAAGTAACAGTCCCTGAGAAGGAAGAGAAGGAACAAGTCTCTGCTGTAGACCATGAATTAAAGAACCCCAGTGGTGATGAGTTGTTTGTGAGCACAACTGCTCTCCGGGGCCAGGATGCAGATGGAGTTGCTACAGGAACAGATACCACTTTTGAAAATAGTAAGTACTTCTGCTATGGCCCTTTCCCATAAGTCATCTCTATTCTGGATATGTTTGAGTAATACACTCGTTGCTGTTTCTGTCTTCCGGGGTGCAGGGGGGATGGACTGGGAAGTGTTCTTCACTTTGTTTATAGTAGGTGTTTGAGAAGTCTTACTTGGGTGGCTTACTGTCTTGTTCAGATTCCTCAAACCTTTGTATGAGAGAACTACTTGTGACAAGAGAGAAGGAATATAAATTAGCAGCACTGAAAGCCAAGCAGGAAGGTGATCTTGAGAAGGCTAAAGAATACATGAGAACTGGAAAGGTAAGGCTTCATTGATTCACAAGTCCAAGCAGCTTTGTGCAAACCAGTTTTTTCCCTAGGAATTTGGTTTGCCCAAAAATATTTCCATCTTCAGAGAGTAAGTTTAGGATCTAGTTTATGTGTTATTTTCTTTGTAGAAGAAAATTAGTGTCCCACCCCAGATGACATCATAAAGTTACATTCAATGTATAAAATGGGGTTATCATATTATAATGAATCTCTCAGTCCTTACTAATGTGATGAGCTGTGCTTTGTGATAATACTAGGAGTAGGAAATTCACCACAAGGATACTGGTTCCTAGGCATCTTAGAGATCTGCTCTTTTTTATGGCTGCTTGTGCTAATGCACATCATTGTTATGTAGCATATATCACTGTAATGCCTGAAAATCCAGCATAAATGACCAAAACCTAACTGAAACAACAGTGCTTTCACCTTGCACTAGAGTGATAACTAAGATGTTCTAGGCAACATCCCAGTGAAGAGTGGCCCACAATTGTGTTGCCACAGTCCTTTCTTGAGTGAATAGATCTAGGTGTCATAAAGCATCTGTCAAGAGTCAGAACCCCAGCACCATCTTCTGGTATCTGCCTTCCAGGTACAGTGGAACCTCCATAGTACAGTCCCCACCCCCCATCTTAGCAAGGCATTTCAGAAGGCTATCATGGTTATTGGTATTAAAAGCCACCATCTCTCTCCTGATTCAAGTATTAGCCAGAGTGAACATGGCAGTTTCAGTGCCAAAACTGGGCCTGGAAGCCAACTAAAATTGGTCCCAATAATCCAGTTTCACTCAAGGCTGCCCAGAGCTGAAATGCTAGGGAATGAGACATTTCAAAAACAGGAACATGAAGCACTTAGTTTCCTCAATTGTATTTGCAGTTTTTTGAGATATATGTGGCCAGGACTAATGGAAGAGTATGAAGGGATTGCACTTTATCCATGTAGTGCAGCTGCCCCCTATTAACTGTCATTGGAAATGGTTTTTAAATGGATTATATTTCAGGTTTGCAAGTTGATGGTTAGTAAATGGTTCAAAGAGTTACAAAACTTGTGATCCACTAAGCCAGATTTAGTGTCAAGAGGCTAAACTAGCAGAGTCACTCAAGGCAGAATGGTCACAGCTGAGATGCCAGACTAAGATGCAACCACCCTCTTCAGGGATCAACAGCCACATCAGCAGAAGAGAACAGACAGTTCCAATGATGATGGGGGCAGAGGAATCTGTAAGGAGATTCCTTCAGGCAGCTGCAGTAGTGGCTGAGAAGGGCAGAGGATCTTTCGTAGACAATGGCAGTGCCACTTCAGCTAACCCTGTTTAATACTGCGCAGAAGAAGGTTATCACTTCTGGTAATCTCTTACCTTGAGAACCCTATGAAGAGCCAATCCAAAACAGAAAAAGAAGACAGAACCCCCAGGGCGAATGGCACCTAGTTAGTTACTGGGGAAGAGCTGAGGACAACTACAAATAGAGCTGTTTTTAATGATACAACTGGACAAAGCCTGAAGGGCGTTCAGTTGTTGATGTCAGTGGATGTAAAAGGGAAGTCCAAATCTTGTTCAACACATCTACCAGGAACATGGACCGTGAAAAGTATGAATCAAGGTAAACTCGAAATCGTAAAATGGAACATTTAAACATTGCGGTCTTGAGAGGGTGTGAACTAAAGTGGACTGGATTAGGACATTTTCAGTCAGGAAATTACAAGGTGTTTTACTCTGGAAATGACAAACACAGAAGAAACTTAGTTGCTCTAATAGTGAGTCAAGATGTAGCACAAGTAATCAAGGGTTATAATGCAAAGTGTGATCGAATAATATCAATCAGACTTTATGGAAAGCCTAACAACATAACCATCCTTCAAGTTTACACCCCAGCTGCAGACGCTGAAGAGGAAGAAATGGAAAGCTTTTGTGCAAGTGTCCAAGAAGGAATTGATCACACACCTAAACAAGATGTGCTCATACTAATAGGTGACTGGAATGAAAAAGTAGGAAATAAAGCAGAATCAAATATTATTGGAAGATTTGGGCTAGGAGCATGAAATGAAGCAGAAGAGCGACTCATAGAATTCTGTGAAGATGACAAGTTGTTCATTGCGAACATATTTCAGGTAATCAGACAATTGTATATGTGGATATCATTGGATGGCCAATACATAAATCAAACATTTTACATAATTGGAAACAGAAGATGGAGAAGCTCTGTTCTCTTTGCTAAAACAAGACCAGGAACTGATTGTGGTACAGACCATGAAGTGTTAATATCAAAAATTATAATAAAGCTGACCAAAAACACCAAAACATTCATAGTGCCAAAAATGCAAACTAAGAAAGGTTTCCTGAAGAGTTTAAAGAGTATGTTTTTTACAAATTTAATTCAAGTGAATGGGAACCTGCAGTGAAGTGAAAACTGCACTGAGAGCAGTTGAGAGGAACAAATCGTCAGGAGTAGATGTGGTATCAATAGAGCTATACCAAGCCACAGAAACAGAGTCCATCAAAATCTTAACAAGAATATGCCAACAAGTATGGAAAACAAAATGATGGCCTGCAGACTGGAAATGCTGAATCTACATTCCAGTTCTGGAAAATGGAAACGTTAGACTGCAACAACTATCGGACCATCCCATTCATTTCTCACGTGAATAAAGTGATGCTCAAAACAACAAAGACTGTTACCATGTATGGAATGAGAAGTACCAGTTATTTAAGCAGGCACTAGAGATCATATTGCAAATTTACATGGGTAACTGGAGCATATGAGAACTTCAGGAAAAAATCAGCTTGTATTTCACAGCAAAGCTCTTGACTGTGTGGATCATGAAAAGCTATGGTTGGTATTAAAAGAAATAGGTGTGCCACAACATCTGATTGTTTTGATGCACAACCTGTACCCTGTCAAGAGGCTACTGTTAGGACATAATATGGAGAAAAAGATTAAATGGATTAAAGTTTAAGGACCACTGACCTAGACACTGGGCTGAGGAGATGTGGCTATGCAGAAATTCAACAGGTATATCTTTCTCACACTTGCTACATGTATACCTAATGCTGTGATAGGGTTCACTGTGCTTTATATGGCTTGTTGGTAGAAATTCATTAGGTAGATATGTAGCAAGTGTGAGAAAGATGTATCTGTTGAATTTTTACCTAGCCGCATCTCCTCAGCCCATTGTCTAGCTTAGTGGTTATTAACCTTTAATACACTACTGTCTACCAAGCACACACCACTCTCCTTGAATCCCTGCCCCCATCACAAGTAAACAAATTAGGGCATTAAAACAACAGACATGACAGGTGTACATAAGGTGTACTTATGATAATATAGGTGTACTTATGACAATACAGATTTCAGGCATACATTTAATGAATCACTTGTGCTTGATGGCCATCAGCTAACTCCTTAATGTTAGGTGTGATTCTTGTTTGCTGTGTTCTGCATTTTTAAGGCCGAGAGTGGGGCTAGAATATAGGATAGGGGGAATATAGGAGCAGTATATAACAACTGTCTTTCACTAGCAGACAAGCCATTCAAATAACAAGGGGCTGCCCAAAATCCAAATGATCAGCATATGCTCCCAAAAGTTTTGGCTGCCCCCCTGCAAGATTTGTAGCTTGCCCCAGTTTAGACTATTTTAGTGCTGACAGGGCAAGGGAAAGCAAGGATGTAGGAGGTAAGGGAACATAATATGCAAGACTGTGTTATGTGCTTAATGCTTACATGACACACTGTGTGTTTGAGTTTGCGTTCTGAAACATGGGTGAATTTGGCTTAACTCTTAAACTGAATGGTCCTAGCATTTTCTTTTTGGGGATTAGAAATCCACATTCTGTGACCAGGTAAACTAATTTACCCTCGCCAACCCAGCGGTTTGAAAGGTAAATAAAACGAGTAGATAAATGGGTACCTGCCCTAGGTGGCAGGGGGCACCCACCTCCTGGTTCCGTGCCAGGAGTGTTGGCAGCTGCAACGGAGGTAAAAGACGGCAGTGGCGAAAAACAACAATGGCGGCTGAATTCCGGATGACCAGACCTGACGGAAGGCGGAGCGAACGCAGGACGCGAGACGCAGGCGAAGTGGACGCAGGACGGCGCAGCACGGCTGGAGCCGGAAGGACGTGAGCCGGAAGCTGCAGCCGGAAGAGGGGTCGATCTGCCAACAGGGTGCTGATAGGGAGTCCCTCCCCTTGTGAAATGTGGCCCTAGGTAGGTTTAATCACTACTATATAGTAGTAAGTCTGTAAACCGCTCTGAGACCCATTAGGGGTTATGGGCGGTATATAAGTCTCATGTAAATAAAAAAATAAAAATAAAATATACAAATTAGAAAGACACACTTAAATGGATTATGTGCGTATTTTGTTCTAGCTATAAAGTAATATGGGATGTTGGCAAATACAAGGATGTTGGTGGGAAGGTGGTATGTAAGTGGCTAGGTGAACAAGGTGGTGGCAGTTGCCTCTGAAGCTACCGTATTTTAATCTGCACAAACCATTAGGTTTCCATTGACCAATCAGAAGCTGTGCTAGGCAAGAGTCCCACCCACTTTCTAAAAATACTTGGGCACCAAGTATGATGTCAGTGATCGCCATGGTGCCCTCAGGCACAGCATTAGGGATCCTTGTTTTAAAACATAGTAGGAGTTGGCTTGTTTGCTTGTTTTCCAAATCAGAATGAGCATTAGAAGCTTGAGTGAATATTATTGTAAATGAACGTAGACTTTCAAGCTTTTTTCAGGAGCAGTGTTCTAGGAATCATGTTGAAAGCAGGATCATGCAGATCTCTAAATCATCTGATAACAATTTGTATTGGTTTGACTATGCTGTGTTGTTTCAGAAATTCATCATGGTTCTAGAAGCACTGGACAGTGGACATTCTGTAGATCTCAAAGATATGCCTCCAGCCCCAGACGGTAAGACCACTAGTGATTTTTAAAAGTTTGGGTGCCAGTGAGGAATTGTAGTAGTAGAGAAGAAATAAGTAGAGTATCATAATCCCCATCTCTACAGAAACTATTAATTCTGATTGGTCTGAGCAGGCACATACCCTGCTTTTCTTCCTCTTTACTAAATATTCTGAAAGCAGTGAGTTTTTCTGAGGGTGGGTTTGCAATTTTATTATTTAATTTGTTAAAACATATCCCACCTTTTCTCGTGGCTCAAGGCATCTTTAAATTAAAAAAACACACACTAATATATTTCTCCATACCTGTTTAATGTAAAATACTTCCTCATAGCTGAAGGCAGCTTACCAATTACAATGTATAACAAAAAATAATAATAACCTACTTCTCCTCTATTACCTGCAGTCTAAACACTGTTAAAAACCATGGTAAATAAAATGGTCTTGCATCACTGCCTGAAGACTTCCAGTGATGGCATACTCCCACCTCATGGAGCCTGTTCCACAGAGTTGGAGCTATAATAGAATACAAACTCTGGATGATGCCAGGTGGGCCACCTTGAGTGGGGTTACAGTCAGTAGGTGGCAGCTTGAGGACTATATTTGGCACACAGGGACTATTGGGAGGAGAATGTTCTTTAGATGTGTGGGTCTTGGCTGTGAAGGACATTAAAAGGTTATAAGAGAAGAAGAAGACATTGGATTTATACCCTGTCCTTCACTCGGAAGTCTCAGAGCAGCTTACAGTCTCCTTTCCCTTCCCCTCCCCTCCCCTCAACATACACCCTGTGAGCAATGCTCCCTCTAAGCTGTGGAGTCCTGTGAGCAAAAATTCTACTTTGTGAGTTACTGGCATTAAAATTGTGAGTGAGCAGTTTGGAGCCATCCTTCCTGAGCTAAGACAAAAATGTGTGAACTGGAGGCTAAAAAACTGTGAGTTAGCTCACACTAACTCAGCTTAGAGGGAACACTGCCTTTGAGGTAGGTGGGGCTGAGAGAGCTCTCTGAATAATTGCCCTTGAGAGAACAGCTCTGAAAGAATTTATGACTGACCCAAGTTCACACCAGCAGCTCCATGTAGAGGAGTGGGGAATCAAACCCAGTTCTCCCAGCAACATTAATTGGTAACAAACTGGCAACCGATGTAGCTGTTTTTAGATGGCTAGATATATTCCCATTATCTAGCCACTGGGGGTAATCGAGCTGCCACAAGTCTAAACCAGCTGCAGGTTCTGGGTTGTCTGCAGTGGCAACCTAATCTTGTATACATTACAGTGATCCAGCCACAATGTTACAGAATCATGGATCAGCATGGCCAGGTTGGCTATGTCTAAGAAATTAGAAGGTTGGTGGGCCAGGTACAACTAATAGAGGGCACTCATAGCCACCATACCAACCTGCTGTTCCATCAGCAAGTAGCAAAATAATCCCCCCCCCCCCAACGCATACCCTGCAAATTCTCCATCTTGTATTCTGTAAGCTCTCAGGGCCTTGCATTTTCCCATTTCCTCCTTGTTTTTCTTTTCTTAACTGATGCTTATCTGCTGTCAGAAGTCTGTGTATCTTACCGCATGCGCAATCTTCCTCAGGTCATTTGATTTTTTTTTCTTTTTGGTTAATTTCCAGAATTTTGGCGAGTGCCTCAGGTATGCAGAAACTACTGCCTTGTCTGTGGGCAAACAGGTTTTGCTTCGTTCATGGTTGGTACAACCCACCCTCTTTAGTATCAGACATAGCTGGAAATCCCACAACATAACCCAAATCTCCTTCAGAATTCTGTAAACTCTTGGGGTCTTGAGCAAACTAATTTCTCCTTTCCTCTGCAACTGACTCCAGCTTCTCTCAGTATTCCACATTTGTGGAGCATTTCTGTCCTCCTCAGACTGTGTTTTAGGGTTATGGGGGTATTTCTGATTAATAATATGTTTCTGCATCCGTGAAGTGCACTGAGTGTCTGGAGAACCCTAACTCATCGGCATGTGGCTTGATTGATACAGTGTATTATTAAGTACGGCTAGAGGGGGACCCATAAGGATTCATGGGGCATGGAAATCTTGTTTTCCTCACTTTCCCCCCCTGCCTCTGTTCTCCCCTGCGCAACCCTCCAGTTGCAGAGTTTTCCCCCTTTCTTCTCTTCATGATTTCCTTGATCTGGCTAATCCCTGCCTTTAAATATTGCAAGGCAACCCAAAATGTTAGCCAGGATTTTTTGCATGCACAGATGGCTGGCTACTGGGGGGGGGGGGGGTAAAGTCCCAGTTTAAAATATGCTTTTGTGCAAACCCCGAGATTACTCCACATCTGCAGAAAGACGCGTGCTAACCTTGGGTGGTCTCCCTTGTAGATTTTTTTCATCTTTATGGGAGGGCCATCTATGACTATTGGATACAAGATGATTGTCTTCCCATATTTAATAACACAGAAACACTGAATCATATGCAAAGGGTGACAGTAGAGCACATTGACTTCAAACATATTGTCATGAAAATCTGACAGTAGGGGTATTTAGTAGATATTTCTTCAAGTGATCCTATTCCAGCAATGGTGCCAACTGCTGGGCTTGGTTGGGCAGTGCTGGCTGCTGGGCCCAGTTGCACATTGGGAACCCTCAAGAGTTTGTGGGGTGCACCTCACTTTCCCCTGTATCCCTCTCCCCAGATGATTTTCTTTTCCCCTCTTTCTGGCAAACCCCTATATTGTCACCTTACGCTGCTTTCTTTTCTCCTTCCTACTCAGCAGCCAGCCTACCTTTTATCCACAACTGGACCCAAAGCAGGTTGCGTCATTCTTCTCCATTTTATCCTCACAACAACACTGTGAGATCAGTGTGTGTAACAAGCCCAAGTGTACCCAGTGAGCATCTTGAGTGGGGGTTTGAACCTGGGTCTCCCAGAGCCTAGTCTTCAACTCTAACCACGACACCACACCACAGGCTTTCGTGGAGTGGCAGCTGTTAAATAGTAGCAAGCAGCCGGACCTGGGTGAGTCATGCAAGTCACCTGGAGGCTACTGCTTGGCCTGGCCCTGATGAGTTCTCCATCAAAGGCAAAAACAGCCCTGGAAAAAACCCTGCCCCATTCTCCTGCCTCTTACTGACAGAAACCAAGGTTTGAAGGTTTGCAGTACTGTTTTGATTGCCTAGCCAACCCCCTCGGTGGCTGCTCAGTGGCATTTGCTTCTTAAACCCCTTTGGATAGGAGCCGCCGCCACCGCTATTCCATCTGCATCCCTATGCCCTAGTGAATCTAACATCTGATTGTATTGCCCCCTGGTTGTGGATGGCGGCACTGGAACCGGCTTGGAGTATGAGACATGTCGGTAGTTAGGTGACGTTAAGATCCTCCCTCTTGCTGAAGTTTGTTGTATATTGATATTCCTGATTGTAATCTATGGTTTTAAACTATCTGTGATTGGTTTTAATGATATGTTTTGTTTTAAACTATATGATATTGTTTTACTTGGCACTTGGTGCCCCTGTTAGCCGCCCTGAGCCTCCGGGAAAGGGCGGGATGTAAATGCATAAATAAATAAATAAATAAATATTTTCCAGAACTTGAAAGTGCAGGAAAAATGTGTGTTCCCCCTAAACCAGCACCATCTATACCTGTGGAAATTTCCCAGCCTCTTACAACCCAAGAGCTCCAAAGTAAGGAAGCTTCAGGTGAGAGAAGTTTGAAGCAGGGTCTCTATTGTAAACAATGTTGTATAGATTAAAAGCTCAAGAGTTATGATGGGCTTTTGTGTTTTTGCTTTGCTTTTGTATAGAATTCAGCTTGCTGTGTTGATTAGGTTCAGATGAATGTAGTTGGTTGAGCTCTTGTGATATATTTTCTGTATCTTTTTCAAAGGTTCTGTGCAGCAGCCAAAAACAATCCTAGAAGCTTTGCAGCAGAGGCTGGAAAAATACAAAGCAGCAGCAGCTCAAGCCAAAGCAAGTGGAGCTGATCGGAAAAGTAGGATGCATGAGAGAATAGCTAAGGTAAAGAAAGAAGTTGGTTTTGCTACCGATAAAACTCCATTGTTGTATATTAATAAGCTAGTAATGTGACAGCATAAGTTAATAATGTCACATCACAGGAACAGAAGAACTAGCTATGAAAAGACATAATGGTGCTGGATTTGTGACTTTCTGCATTACATGTACTACATCTCTTAGATCTGAATGTTTGTTCGTACACTGTTTAATGATAAGGCTCATCAGATTTACAAAGAACATGGGCATGTGGGTAAGCTTCTACAGCCTTTTGCTTCAAGTTTTAGAAGCTATGTTGTGCCAATATTAGGACAATGGACGCACTCTTTAAAGGCAGTTTTGCATTTTCTCTACTATAAAATAAAGTGCTCACAAAATGCAGTATCTTCCTTGCAATGACAACAAGATGATGTGATACGGCATCTGGGAGATAAACTATTTATTGTGCTTCAAAAAGCTCTGTAACCAGGTCTTATTCTAATGGACATGCCTTATTACAGCAATACCAAGATGCCATAAGAGCCCATAAAGCAGGAAGAAAAGTGAATTTTTCTGAACTACCGGTTCCTCCTGGTAAGTTGGTGGTGTGTGGTCTGAAATATTTAGCATAATCCTTTCCCTGATACATTTGCCAGAAATACTTCAACAGAGTTACTCCTCCTCTTCATTGTCAAAGGCTGGTCTGGTCCTGTAACACCACTACAGAATTTGCTTTACAACCACCCATTGTTAGTCTCTAAAGTTGGTTGCAGTTGTTACCTTTAAGTAGGGAGAGTGATTGAATGGCAAGTTAGAGTGCACTAGAGAAGTATCAGCTTGCCCAGAGAAGGAGGCATTTGTTTTTAACTTATTGGCAGGAATTTTGAAACTTACAGAACTATGTCAGCTCATCTTCCAGCACTTCTGTACACATAATTAGGTCTTTATGAGGGTGAAAATGGAAAATATTTGCCTTCAAATTCTGTGGGGGGGGGGGAATCCTCCTCACATTATTCCGGTAGAATAAACTTTGCAAAATAGGTTTTGAAATTTGCTTATATATCTCATTTATATGGTTAAATTCAAAAGATGTGTTTGCAAAACTGGCATTTTTAAAAAGCGGGAATGTGAGGCAGATTTTCTCACAAAAATGCTGTTCCATACTCTGAGCAGTCCCTTAGTAGTGTATTATAATAACAGAATTATAACTTTCTGCGTGTCCCACCCTGTGATAGAGCAGTTATTTGGCTTTTGCCCAGGCCGGAGATTTATTGTAGCTAAGTAGGAGCCCTCTTATAAATTCCCTTTGAAAATGGCACTTGACACGAGGTAATGTTCAAACAGGAGTGTTGATTTTATTGAAAAGGCATAGTTGGGTTAGGAATAGGCAGGGGACGAGAAACTGAGATGCATTTTGTTGTTTATACAAATCATAATATTTTGAACAGGCAGCAGAGCTTATTTTCATAGGCTGTGATCACACACACTAAATAATCCACTTTCAGTGCACTTTCAGTGCACTTTCCAACTGGATTTTAACTGTGTGAACTGTCAAAATCCAGTTGAAAAGTGCACTGAAAGTGGATTAGTTAATGTATGTGACCACATCCTTAGAGACTCAGTTCTTACCTGTGAGAGGTTTGTTTGTCTCAGATTTCTTTCAGCAACAATGTGTCTTAATAAAGTTTCATATAACTATCTTATTTTTCTGGAAGTTAGTACTTTGTTCTTGTATTTAAATACCTCCCTTCTGGGATTACAACTTTCCTTTTGACTCTTGAGGAGTCTAAGACCATTTCCCTTCTCCCTCTGAGGTGGAGGACATCTCCATGGGTTATTCCCACCGTACCTTTAGGGAGGCAGGAAATGGTTTTTTCCCCTTCCTGTTGGTGCCTCCGGAATATCCATCTCCAGTTCTGTTCCTGCCTTAGTAGGGAGAAGCAGCACAATCTAGCTAGGTTTAGCGGTAGCTTAGAAAATCATCTTTTTTCTCTTTCATTGCCTTTGCCTTGCCTTTTTCCTTTTTTCCTCCTCTCCTTTTCTTTCTAACTTCCTGGTTTCTGCTCCAATCTTGGAGCGAAAGCTTCAGGGGTCCGCTGACCCGAAGGAAAGACGAGCCACAATGGTGGCAAAGGAACTTCCTGAGGTTTCTTCCGCGGGCGACGAGTGAGAGGCGTGCACCGCACCGCCAGCGGCACAGGAAGACCTTGGGGCTGATCAGCCTTCGCGGCTTGATAGTGCACTCCCAACATTGGCGGCTGGAGTGGCGTGGAGCGCCCAGAAGTGCCACCGACAGCCCGAAGAAGATGAGCCCGCCATTTTGCATGCGCGCCTTCGGGCCGCTGCCAGCCATCTTAAGGATTCGGCCTCGAGCCTTGGACCTCTGGCAGGAGCGACCCTGGGAGCCATGGGGGCTGAAGGAGGACGTCTTTGCTCCTCTCCGGCCCTATTGCATCAATCAGTTTATTAGTACTGTCATTGACCAAATACATAACCTATTGCATCAAGAGCAGATGCGGGATGGCAGCTCGCAGACGGGTAAGCTCCTTGAACAAGGGGTCTTGGTTCATTCCTCTGATCTTATGGCCATTATCAGACAGACCATTCAACAGGAAATGGCCCATCTGGGGGGCTTCCAGTCCAGCACGGCGCGGTGACAGACGGGTCTCAGCTAGCGCTGAGCCACCTGAACCTTTTCCGCTCCTTTTTGGAGTCTCATGGTCGCCAGGAGAACTCCGACGAACCACCCAAAGAGAGGTTCGGAGCAGGGGGCTCTGTTTTGGCCCCTCCCTTAGCTGGCAAATGGGGGGGTGACCATTACTGCCCTGAAGCGGGAGCGGCTTGCAGGGTAGACCATGGATGCCATGCTCTGCGCAGCCGCAGCCAACCGTCCTTTTAACTCAAGCAAGAAGTAAAAATTAAATATACAGCAAAAAGGAGGAGGAAAAGAAAAAAAGAAAAAAGGTTTCAACTATAAACTGGCGAAGAAACTTTTTAGAATAGCCCCCGAAGAAATTTCTCCAACTACGGAACTTTGTAAGCTGAAAATACGTGAAAAGACTGAGTAAAATGGCAACGGTGGAGAAGAACGAGGCCGTACTAACAGGAGAGAATGAGGAGGGAGGAAACTTTGACAATATTGAAATTGGGCAGCTTACCATAGAACAATTTTAAAAAAATTTGCAAGATGAAATCCAACAAGCTGTGGAGACTGCTTGGAAAAGCTGTGTTAAAAGACACCGGATTTCGCGTCAGGATCAGAGGGATGAAGAGAAAGCTCCGCAGAGTCTACAGAATTTGCAAGAGGAGTGCAATTCTTGTGGAGACTTATGTAATGAGAAAGAATTACAAGGCACTCCACCTTCACTTATAAAAAGAAAAAGGAGCAGTTCTAACCGAATAGGTGGACAGAAGAAACCTTTAGGATATTCCAGGGTGTTGGACTTGGTCAAGAGAGGCTCCAGAGAGAAAATATATAAAGAAATGAAGAGAGGGATTAAAAGGAGAGAAAGGTGTTTGGCAAGGAAAAAAACTAGATGTAAGAGAGAACTGAAGTTGGAAGTTAATGAAACTGAGATGGCAAACCAGAGAAATAATGACTCATGAATACAAAGAGTTAAGGCATTTGATTGTGATTGTTCAAAAAAATGTATCATTGAAAACGAAAAACAATAAGCATTATATATTGTGTAGTAGAATAATTTTTTGTGCCTTTATACCTGAGAGATGTAGGAAGATTAACAGGATGAGATGAAAGGAAATTAAGAAAGATATTAGGGCATATTATTTGTTGGTTAAATGCTGTGAACTGCTGATGCTAATTTCTGTGCTTGCTTAATTAATTGTGGCTATGCAACATGACTAAATAATTAATAGGTAGGAAAATATCGGCAATAATATTATATAAATACTGATAACTAGATAGAGGGGGAAGAAATGCAGTAAAGTATGGTGCACTATCTAGTAAAATAACTTTCTGTTTTGTATGCCAGAAAGACATAGGCAGCTTAATAGGATGAAATGAATGGAATTGAGAAAGATATCAGGGTATACTTTGTTGCAGGTATGTGGTATATACCTGTTGTTAAAGAGTTTCGTGGAAGACTCAAAATAAACACACCAAATACGGTTAAGTCAAATGGTGTTTATATAACTATTAACTGGTGAATGATTAAACAATAACTTTGTATATAATAACATATTAACATAGAGCTAACAACAGTTGTGCTCACAGACAGACCAACTGACAGAGAGTAATTGAATAACTGTCACTCTTAGAATCTCTGTGTATGACCAAGACAGTCACGACAGCCAATCAGAGTTCAGGCTGCCTCACACAGATAAGACTGACAGAGCCTCTCAGTACACACCCACATCTATCAAGCTTGAATCCTCAAGTAGTTTGCAGGCGCAACCTAACTTTATACATGCAAACATCATCTCTGCACCTGTGCCTCTATATTCATATTCTGACATACTTTTGGCTGCTTGCTCAATGAATTTGTGGCTATGTAATATGTTTTTTATGATTAGTAGGTAGCAAGTGGTGGTAATGACTTTATATGAGTAATTATAAGTAGATAGAGTAGAAGGAACTGTAGTAATGATTATGTAGGGATTTATTTAGAAGGTCTCCTTTATGTGATGAAATAACAATAATAATATTTTTTAAAAGGACTTGAGAAAGATATTAGGGTATATTGTTTGTTGGTTAATTGCTGTGAACTGCTGCTGCTAATTTCTGTGCTTGCTCAAATAATCTGTGGCTATACAACATGATTAAATGATTAGTAGGTAGAAAGTGTTGGCAATAATAATATGTGAATACTTATAACTAGGTAGAGGGGGAAGAAATGCAGTAAAGTATGGTATATTGTGTAGTAGAATAATTTTCCTGGGTTTTTTATTAATGCCAGAAAGATGTGGGCAGCTTAAATAGGATGAAATGAATTGAACTGAGAAAGAGAGCTGGGTATATTTATAGTTGTTTGCTCAATGAATTTGTGGCTATATAATATGATTTACTGCTTAGTAGATAGTAAGTGGTGGTAATGATTTTATATGAGTAATTATATGTAGATAGAGTAGGAGGAACTGTAGTAATGATTATGTAATGATTTATTTAGAAGGTCTCCTTTATGTGATGAAATAATAATAATAACAACAAAATATTAAACAAAGATGAGTCCTTAAGATGTTTGGTTGTAGGTATATAAAATAGATATTATTAAATGTAAAGTATGAATTAATTTGTGTATAAGAAACAAGGAATTTGATATTTTTCTTTTGAACAGGTCCTACTATGAAATATCAGAATCTTCAATTAGTATGGTATTTTTTATATTTATATATTTATAGTTTCGATTTCTATACCGCCCTTGACCCCGGAGGGTCTCAGAGCAGTTTACAGAGGATATATACCAATTATACCTAATCTAGGGCCACAATTCATTTTTGGGAGGGGGCTGCCTACCAGCACCCAGCGGCATGCGTTCTGTTGCTGTTGCTTTTCTCTCCGGCCGGCTACCGATGTTACTTCCGGCGCTTCGCACGGGCTGACGGCATCCTCGGCAGGCTTCAGCTGGTGTTCTGTTTGACGCGCAGCTGCTCCGACTGCAGCTCGGCTAACGTCCTTCAGGCTCCGCCGTGCTGCGTCCTTGCGTCGTCGCGTCATCACAGCTCCGCCTCCAACCGTCGTCGCCATGTCCTCAGCTCGTCCCCGCTGCCGCCATTACTCCGCCGCTGCCGTTTCTGCCGCCGCTGCACTCCTGGCACACCCTGTCAGGAGGTGGGTGCCCTCTGCCACCTATGGCAGGTACCCATTTGTCTACTCGTGAGTACACTTTCGAGCTGCTGGGTGGGCGGGAGCTGGGACTAGGGCCAGGAGCTCACCCCGGCCGCGGTGGTCTCGAACAGCCATAGTGGCTGTTCGCTAGTGCTATTACTTGCAGGCATTAGCTGCCTAAAAGAATAAAAAATTGAAGAAGCTTTGAAAGGGTATATTTATAAAAAAGAGGATTGTAATTATTTCATGTTTAACTGTGTGTGTGTGTCTTTAAAAGTTTGGTTGCATAGCTGTGTGGAAGTCTAGTGTGGTTGAAACAAGGCAAGTGGTGTGATCGGTGAGTGACAGAGAGGGGGAGGGGTTTTGGAAGTGATGCTGTGTGGATGATTTGTATGTCTATCAAGAGTTACTGTTTAGACAGTTGAGGAGAACAGTTAAACAGTCAGTTAGTTAAGTTCTGTGTAGGAGAGAAGTTAGAAGCTGAGCTGTGTAAAAGGAGTTTCGTTCTGAGGACTGAAGGAGAGACCTTCTCGTGTGTGATAGAAGAGATTAAGTTCTGTGTATAAAGAAGCGTTGAATGTATAAGGAAACAACATTTAAATAACAGTCTGAGTGACAGATTGCATTGAAACAAGAAACATTTATGACCCTGAGTTAACAAGTTACAATGTTACTTGAAAGGTCCCTGTCAGAAAAGGGAGCAGATCTTATGTGAGACATAAAGCAAGTGTTAAAAATATTCACAGTACCGGTTACCTAGTTTTACTATATTATTTACAAATTATTTCAATAAATCTACTTTTATTCAAGTCTGCCAGTTCTAAAGAAATAATCCCTCAGGAAACACATACACCTCATGAACGCCTTAAATCCTACCCAGTGATAGATATTATATTATAAAGGTTTGGAAGGCCTTAAATTTCCTGGTGGCAGCCGGATTACCCAGTAGAGAAAAACATAAAGAACACTTTTAAAGGGAAACCAGACCTCCCAGATAAGAGGTCGTCACAAGGATCCTATCCAATTTTGTTTTTTGTGGCCAGATTATAGTTCTGGATTGTTATATATAACTTAAAGTATTTGTGCAATTATTTCCTGAAGTTACTGTGTTAAGAGGAAGGAAAACATGTGAGAGATACGTATTGTTGGAATATTATGTTGTAGGTGCTCTTGATTTTTTATTTTGTTTGTTTGTTTTGGAAAACCCAATAAAGAGATTATTAAAAAAACAAACAGGAAATGGCCCATCTGCATACCAGACCCGAGGTTCCCTTACAGCAGGAGACCCATAATCAGAGCCATCTAATGCCTTTCCCCTCTGGCTGGCCAACCAAAGTGGCAAAAAGCCCCCCCCCCCCCCAAGAGACCTGCAGAGGAACAGTGGAGGGAGGAGTTAGTGTCTAATGCCTCTTCCATTGAGGAAAGGGAAAAGGGTGAATTCCTGTCTGAGGAGGAGGGTGAGGAACTGAAGCTTCCTGAACAGTCCAGTAGGTTTTTTAAGTCTGCGGACTATCAATACCTCTTATCTAAGGCTATTAAGGCTCTAGAACTGAATGATTTTACCACCTTCTGAGTATCAGAAGGCAGCCAGAGCCAAATTTAAGTCCAAATCGGCAACCGGGAGTTCTTTCCTCCTGTGGAGTACACGGAGAAGGTGTTTCTGTTTCCAGAGTACTTTGAACACCAATTAAGATCAGGTTGGGACAAGCCCGTGGTCAATAAGCAGTTTCCTGCTTTTGCCAAAAAAAATGGTATGCTATGCCTAATTATGCTGATGAGTTGTTACAGGTTTCGCCCGTGGATGGTCCCGTGGCTGCACTCCAGACTTCTGGCTTAGTCTCTGAGGATGGACTCGGCATCCTCAAAGAATCGACTGATAAGAAGCTTGAGGCAACACTACGAAGACATGCGTCCATTGCCATGATGGTCAGAGCTGCGTCTACAGCTTCCATCACTGCCAGGGCATCCATCATATGGCTGCGGAAACTTATTCAGCTCATTCCGGAAAACCACTGCGCATTGCTGGAGGGAATTTCCCGCACTCTCAAAACAGATTCCTTCACGGCAGATGCTACCTTGGACATTATTTCCTTTGCTTCCGGGGGCCTGGCTTCTACAGCTGTGGCCAGGAGACTTCTTTGGCTGCATGCTTGGCAAGTGGATGCACTCTCCAAATCCATCATTACCGCTTATCCTTTCCAAGGGGACTGTCTGTTAGGCTACGTGCAGGACAACATCCTGGTGGAAACCAGGGATATGAAAAAAGCCATGCCTAGGTCCCTTAGACGGAATCCTCAGTCCTTTCGTTCCCATCACTCCTTGCCGTGCTTTTGTCAGGACAACAAAATGTTTTCCTGGGACACGACCAAGCAGTCCGGCAAGCGTGGTTCCTTCAATCCTAGATTCCAACAGGAATGATAGAGGAGACAGAGATGCCAAGCCCAAACAAGCTTGACTATGCCACTCTCCCGGTAGGGGCATGACTTCTTCATTTTGCCAAGACTTGGTCAGAGACGCAGGTGGATGCCTGGGCAGTAGAGGTCATGTCTCAGGGATATACAATAGAATTTCTTCGCCAGCCTCCAGAGAGGTTCCTGAAATTGCCTGCAAGCAAATCTGTGAGCAAGAGATCCATTGTCAACACGGCCATACAACATCTTCTGAACATCAGGGCCATTGAACCAGTTCCGTTATGTGAGAGAGGCCGGGGAGCTTACTCTATTGTTCATGGTGCCCAAAAAGAATGGAGACTGGAGGGTGATCCTGGATCTCAAGTTCTTGAACAGATTCATCAGGCTGCAGCATTTTTGCATGGAAACTCTGAAGGCTGTAGCGGATTCCTTATCTCCCAACAAGTATTTGACATCCATGGATCTTACGGAGGCGTACCTCCATGTACCAATTCACTCAGCTCACAAACGATTTCTTTGGTTTTACATATACTGTCAACATTTCCAGTACAGAGCACTTCCCTTCGGTCTCTCCACAGTGCCCAGACTGTTCACCAAGCTGATTGTCAATGCTGTGGGTCATCTCAGGGGCCGAGGGATCCATGTACATCCGTACCTGGACAATTTGTTGATCCGGGCCAGCATACGGTCGGAGTCCATTGAAAATACCGAGAGGACTCTACAGTGCCTACGCAGTCACAGATTTCTGATCAACCTTGAGAAGAGTTCTCTAGTTCTGTCTCAGTAGGTAGAGCATCTGGGAGCAGTGATCGACACCACCTGCACTGCACTGTTTCTACCAATGTCCAAGGCTCAGAAAATCAAGGCTCTTGCTTCGCAGGTATACTGCAGCAGATCTTCAGCTCTCATAGAGTTGGCCAGACTTCTGGGTCTCATGATTGCCAGCATCGACATGATTCAATGGTCTCGTATGCACGCCAGACCATTGCAGATGTTTCTTCGTCCCCATCAACTTGACATCATGCAGAAGAGGACCATCAACCTGCAGGTTCCCCTCAGGGTCAAGGGGAGTCTACATTGGTGGGTGGACATGAGCAATCTCATGTCAGGCAAGAACTATTATGTCTCTCACACCAAGGAGCTGTTCACAGATGCCAGCCTCCAGGGTTGGGGGGTGATGTTAGAGGGATCCCCAGTCCAGCGAACTTGGCTGTCAACCGAGAAGTCGTTTCCTATCAATCTCCTGGAGCTCAGAGCGATTCATCTTGCTCTGATCCACTTCACTCCTCGTCTGCGGGATCAACACGTCTTGGTAAGAACTGACAACATTTCAGCCAAAGCTCATATCAACAAGCAGGGCGGATCTCGATCCTGACAGCTGCACAAGGAGGCAATGAAGATTCTTTCCTGGACGGAGAAGAGTGTTGCATCCTTGAGGTCAGAAGCCATAAGGAGGATCGAGAACGTCCAAGCAGACTGGCTCAGCAGGGAGACATTACAGGACGAAGAATGGGCTCTCCATCCAAGACTCTTCAGCATGTTAGTGACACAGTTCGGGCAACCAATAGTGGATTTATTTGCGTCACCAATGAACCACAAGCTACCAAGATTTCTCACCAGATATTTCCATCAGGAAGCAGAGGCGACGGATGCTCTTACAACAAGGTGGCCTCAAGGCTTGCTGTATACGTTCCCGCCGTTTATCCTGATCTCCAGGACCCTCCGCAGAGTCAGGGAGCTCAGAGCAGAGGTCATATTGGTGGTTCCGAGATGGGCTCGACGTCCATGGTTTTCAGCACTACAGAAAATGTCAATTCTTCCGCCACTGGTACTACTGGTGTCTCTGGACATGCTCTCCCAGGGACCAGTATGGCACCCAGATCCGGCCTGGTTGTGTCTGACCGCATGGAGATTGAACGGAGCAGCCTGGCAGAGTTAGGATACTCTCCTCAGGTCATGGACACCATCATGGCTTCCAGATGGAAATCCACAATTCGTATATATAACACTACCTGGAAGGCATTCGTGAGATGGTGCAAACGCAAAAAGGTGACTCCACTGTCTCCCTCTGTAGCTTCCCTCCTTTCATTTCTACAGGATGGGTTGGATGCAGGTCTTCAAGCTTCCACGCTCCGCAGACAGATGGCAGCCTTATCCACTGTTCTACCTTCATTAGAGGGTTTCAAAATTACCAAGCATCCTCATATTCAATTGTTTCGGCAGGGGGCCGTGGCCAAATCCTCCTCCACAGGTACATCGTTTTCCAACGTGGAGGTTGAACATTGTGCTTGATGCCCTAATGAAGGCACCCTTTGAACCTCTCAGAGAGGTGGGACTGAAATGGCTGAGGTTGAAAACATTGTTTCTCATTGCCATCACATTGGCAAGGAGGGTTTCTGAACTTGGAGCAATATCAGTAAAGTCATCCTTCTGTGTGTTCCACAAGGACAAGATGGTGCTCCGCACGGACCCTACCTTTCAACCCAAGGTAGACTCCAGATTTCACCGATCACAAGAAATATGCTTGCCCACCTTCTGTCCTCATCCCAGACATCCCAAGGAGCACCTCTGGCATACCTTAGATGTTAAAAAAGCTCTCAAACTTTACATTGCAAGGACGGAGAATTGGAGGAATTTCTGTTCATCGGCATTTCCCCGCCGTGGAAAGGGGAAAAGATGTCTAGGTGTATGATCAGTTCAGTCCTAAAGTCCTGCATTGTGGAAGTTTACTGGGTTTTGGGACACGATGTTCCCAGCAGCATCACGGCACATTCTCTGAGAAGCATAGCGACCAACGCAGCATTTTCTAACAGGGCAGTGGTGGAGGAAGTCTGTAGAGCGGCTACATGGTCCTCCATCTTTACCTTTATAAGGCACTACAAGATCAACACCGTGGCATCTGCAGATGCGGCATTCGGGAGAAGAGTACTTCAGCACGTCGTGGCATTGGAGGAAGATGACGACCCACCCAAATGAGGGACACTGCTCTGGAAGGTCCCATGGAGATGTCCTCCACCTCAGAGGGAGAACGACCATTGGACACTTACCGTGAAGGGTCCTTCTCCTCTGAGGACAGGAGGACATCTTGGCCCACCCGCTGTCATCTTTCTCTGTTTCTGTTTTTCTCTGTACTGACTTCTTTTCCCGCCTTTTGTTACTCCTACTCTGGGTGTTTCTAATCCTGCAGAGTTGGGTTGTTACAAGTTGAAGTTACTGGTTCGAAGTTATATTTTGTAGGGCAAGGCCAGTTATTTCAGGCTGCACACACTGCTTTCGGAATCCCAGGAGGTGGGCTATTCCGGAGGCGCCAACAGGAAGGGGAAAAAAACATTTCCTGCCTCCCTAAAGGCGCGGTGGGAATAACCCATGGAGGTGTCCTCCTGTCCTCAGAGGAGAAGGACCCTTCACAGTAAGTGTCCAATGGTCGTTTTCACACAAACCAAGGGTCCCTTCTGAGTTGAACTCACTGAATATCTGGGTAAGAAATATCCTCCTCTTTCTAGGAGCAATAATACTTTTCTGTTTGGCTAGACTGGCAGTTTCAACCTACTGTCCAGTCTCTTCTGTCAGTCATAAACCCCAACTCTGGAGACTGAATAAATGGAATTCAGCCAGGGATGACACTTAGACTTTAAGTTCTAATTTCTGAACTTTTCCTCAAATGTGATGGTACACAGTAAGGGCAAGGAGTTATGTCCCTTCACTTCACAAGTGAACTTGTCTGTTTCCCTCTGACAGACACACCAACTCTGCCAGAAAGGAAGCAAAAAGAAAAAGACCCTTTTCCTCAGCACTCAGCTGTTCTTAAAGCTCTCCTCAGCTTGCACTGACCAATCAGAGAAGGGGGGAGGTGCACACAGACAGCCTGTCAATCAACCTGTGCTTCACAGTGAGGCATTAACCCTTAATCTCCCAGCTCCCTGAATTTGATGCACTAAGCATCCTGGTTTTGGAGGTCAGTTCGTCACAGAAGGCTTTTAAAGAAATGTCTTTTTTAAAAGGAGGAAAGTGAAGGCATAGAAGTTTGTGTCAAAAACAACATAGAAACTGGTGGTGAAAATTGGAATTCCAGAAAGTCTTTGATTTCCTACTCATTATCAGCAGTATTAGTATGAAGTCATGGATGCATGACACAATTCCTGACTCATTGTCAGTATTTTCCTATTCAATTGATTTTACATAAGTGAGAGACAGCAGTTACAGGCCTCAACCAGAATCTGTGTTCATGGATGCATAGATAAACGTCAATGTGCTTACCTAGTTAAAAAGACCACAGCTCCGTCACATTGCCAGTTTTGTGGGCAGCCACTGTCACCTGTGGCAAGAGAACTGTCAGGTATTGGTACTTTCAGTACAACTATAACTTGCTTTTTTTATATCTGAATTCCTTTTGTTCAGAGGTTGCCCAGAGACAGTGTGTGTCTAAGTACCAGTTGCCAACAGGGGAGGGCATGGTTTTGTAGCCTGCCTGTGGGTGTCCTACAGGCATCTGGCTGGTCATAGCAGGGGCAGGGGCAGAGGGAGAAAGAAAAGATTCTGGACTACATGGGCCTTTGAATGTGATCCAGCCAGGTGGTTCTTATGCTGTCACAGAGGATTTTTTTTAAAATTCAGCTCTTTCAAAGCCTGTCTTTCTCTCTCTCCCCCCCCCCATAGGATTCCCTCCAATTCCTGGAGTGGTTCCTGAAGATGATAGTACAGTGGCTGCAGTGCTGGAAAGTGCAAATAGGCTGGTTAAAATGGAGGAGGAAGAAGAGGACAAAGATGATGATGAGGTTTGTTGATATAATTTAGTGCCTTAAATCTTGCTCTTAAGATCTGCTGATACAGGTTTATCTTTCCATGTAACCCTTGACACAGAAACTGCTTGTACTGGTTTAAGCTGGCTGTTGCTCATGGATCCTTAATACCAACAGCTAGTTCACTTTACTGTAACTCACAGATTTCCTGTTGTGGTACAAATACCTGTGAAGCCATGTAGAGCCACAAGTCTTAAGGTTATGGAATGCACTATCCTGTTTTCTTAAAAGCCAGTGAATAGCGGTAGTAATTTCATTGTTGTTAAGAGGTTTTTCTTCAATACTTAGTCTCTAGATCCTACCTCATTGCCTCACTATGGTTTTGCAAAACTGTATTATCTCCCTGCACAGAACATATACACTCACAAGGGGTCTTTTGCTGGAATGCAATCCAAATTGTACACTCTAATCATTCTAGATTTCATATGTGGATTTCAAGCACATGACATTCAGTTCCTTTTTGATCCCACTAGGGTGAGCTTTCCACACAGGCTCCAGCTGCCAAGAAGCCCACTCAGGTGTCTAAGAAACCAGTGCTAATTGTTCAGCCACTAATGAGGCCATCTGCTATAATCCAGGAAGAGACATCTCAGGAGAAGGATATTTCTCGACCATCCCCTATAACAGCACCAGAGAAATTTGCACCCATTGAGCATCTCTCTCCAGTGGGTAAGGACTTGCGACTGCCAGTTTATTTTCGTTAGTTATTTAACTTACACAAGGCCCCCTATGTCAAAAAGAGGGAAGGAAACTATGGGGGGAAAGCCCAAGTGGGAGAATACATCAACTAGTTTTTAGATATTTAATGGATGTTGGAAATGAAATTGGGGAGAGGGGACTGAGGATTGAAGTAAAAACAGAAGGACCTTTTAGTAGCTGTTTAAATGTGTGCTTCGCAGCTGGATTCTTTGGTCTTGCTCAGATGGTGACTGCAGGTGAATTGGCTTTTGTACCAGTGCAAACTAATCAGTAACTCAGCAATATTGTCAGTGTTCTACAGAGAAATATTGCACACACATGGTTGGTTTTTAAATGTATGAATGAAGAAAGCAAACCTGTATGTACAGCTGAGAAAAATCTGACTGTGCTGGGCTGAATTTGAAAATGTGGTGTGTATCTTGGCAAGGAGAGTATAAAATGTGAAAAGAACTTACTGCAAGAGCTTGTGTCTCTGAAGAGTGTTTTTCCTCATTTCTCCATGTCTTCCCCTGCCCCCCACTGTTGAGCTCCCACATAAAGTTTAGCTACTCTGAGTCAGGGCCTGGCAAGCAAGTCTTATCTAATGGATTTGGTTTTGCACGGCTGGGCAGATTGCACACAACAGCGGAGTCCTGCCAGCAGTGTGGTGATGGGAATAAGTAGGAGCCATCATTGTGCATTTCCCTCTATGTTGTTATCAGCCCCTTCTGAGCATCTGTGATGAGAAAAGCTTCTCCCACAACCAATTTCGTTTGTGAAGTTCCACACCATCACCTTAGTGTGTGTGCTATACATACACACAGGGAATAAAAAACAGATTTTTTTAATAACAGCTTGTACATTCTCTCTTCCTCCCATCTTATTGGTATTTCTTGGTGCTGGACTATATAAAGGGACTTTGCTATCCTTTCTTTTGATGAATTGTGGAGTGGGGAAAAATGGGTCATTTAATTGGTCATTCTGCTACCTTCATGTGCATATCTGTCTGATACAATCCTCTTCATAAAGCACAACAAGTATAGAAGTCAGATATACCGCAGAACAGTGATTAACAGAAAACCTCCTCAGACAAGACTAGTTTCCATGTTCCAGGGGTAGGGTTAATCTAATTTGAGGAAGAATCTTTCCTAGCCCGCAAATCATGCCTGTTGTAGCCTGAATGTAATTTCAATAACTCATTCACTGACACATCCCAGTAGAAACTACTTGGAAATATCAACATACCCTGTACTATAATCCAGAGGAAGAGGGAAGCAGAATACAAGGTCATAGATAAAGGGAGAGGGACAACATAGGATCATTTTTCTTTTTATTTCAAAAAACGGGAGGGGGGGGCTTAAAAACCAGCAACTAAATAAGATTTTTTAAAACAAAAAAATTATACATAAATTATAAACATTATAAACAGTTTCATGGACAGCAGAGAATCATGACTTGAAGCATCACAAAACAAATTCCATGGCATCCATTATAAGTATATCCACTTATACCTTGAACCCAGTAAGGTTCTTATTCCCACAGTTTTTCTAGGGAGGCCCTTTCAGAAATGTATTTTAAGGCCCTAGAACATTGCACAGAAATCAGATTAAACTGCATGTATCTCTTTAATCTGCCTTCTTTCATTTTGGTTGGAAGAAACAAGGATCAGCGCTCATCTAATGTAGGAACATGAGGGTGAAATGTAGTGGAACTGGGATGATAAGGTCTGTGGCATGGGGATCAGATATCAGGAATGATATGAATAGACGCTTTGTATGTTACAGAAGCCATCCCTTGTTGAACATACCCCAACCCAGATTTGCTCTAGTTATTTAGATTTCAGCAAAATAACCTGCATATTTTCAGGTTTTCCCTGAACGCAACATATTTCCTCTTTTTTGTTTTAAAATGAAACCTGATAGTATTGAGACTTCCGAGAAGCCATCTGGTTGATCTGTGTTGCATTAATTTAGAATTGGGAGTTTATTGAGGATAGGCACTATTCAGATTATAGCAAGGGGAGTTCAGGTATTACTAGTTTTACACGAACCTGCCTGACTGTTACAGTCATCTTTGGAGGCTCTCCTTTGGGTGCCTCCTCCTCCTGAGATCAACTGGGTGGCAACCCAGGAGACAGCCTTCTGAGCCGTGGCACTAAAGCTCTGGAATTCTCACCCCAGAGAGATTTGCCCGTCCCCTTCTGTTGTTGTCTTCCACCAGCAGGTGAAGGCTTTTTTGTTTCGCTTGGCATTCCTTTAGTAATCTCTCTTTCCTAACCAATGTTTTAATGTTTTGTATATATTTTAACTCTGTAATTTTTTGTGTATGTTTTAAGTTGTTTAGCCACCTTGGGGGATGCTTGTAAGGACAGAAAGGCAGGATATAAATTTCATTAATGATAATAGTTTTACATAACTACATATTAGTTCTGCTATTCCTCAAAGGAGTTCAGGGGTGGTGTACATTGTTCTGTATTTTATTCTTAAAACAATCTGGTGAGTTAGAGTAGTCTTGAGAGAGACTAGCCCTTGGCAAAGTGGGATTTGATCTTTCTAGTTTGACACTCCTAACCACTATACCACACTGATTCCTGTAAGGCATAACTCTGCCTTCAGGCTTAAGAATGCCAGCACTCTTGCTTGGTTGGGTAACCATTCAGATTTTTGTGAACATCTCCCTGATCTGTTCCTGATCCTACAACAGTGTAAACCAAAACATCTGCAGGATATTCGGTGTGTCACACATGCCTGTATCTACGTCTCATGGGATTTCACCTTTGACCTGAGATTAAATCAAAAAAGCGTAAAAACACTAACAGATTGTGGTTGTATCAGATGGATCTGAAAATGGCTTGGGGGTTGTTTGTTTTTTGTTTTATTATTATTATTCCTTTGCAGCTAGGGAGCACATTGAATTTCTTGAGAGTAGAAAGAAGCAATACTTAAAGGCTGCAATCCAAGCAAAGAAGAGGAACGATTTTGAACAAGCCAAGGTGTATTTGAGAACAGCAAAGAGCTTTGACCCAAAGATTGAGCTGGCAAAAAATGGCGAATTGGTCGACATTTCCAAGGTTAGCAGAAAAACTAAGGGGTATCAAGGCTGATGAATTTTGGAGAAGGCATCCATACTACCTTGTGTCATTGTGTCATCATTTACCATTTACCCATTGTTGCTAATTTTAAAGTTCTGAATGTCCCCAATTGTACCCCTTAAGAACATAAGAGATGCCAATGTTGGATCAGGCCAATGGCCCATCTAGTCCAGCACTCTGTCACACAGTGGCCAAAAATACCAGGTGCCATCAGGGGGTCCATCAGTGGGGCCAGGACACTAGAAGCCCTCCCACTGTTGCCCCCCCCCAAGCACCAAGAATACAGTGCATCACCTGCCCCAACCTGTGAGTTGCTATCTATACCTTGTGGCTAATAGCCACTGATGGACCTCTGCTCCATATGTTTATCCAATTCCCTCTTGAAGCTGTCCATGCTTGTAGCTGCCACCACCTCCAGTGACAGTGAATTCCATGTGTTAATCACTCTTTGGGTAAAGAAGTACTTCCTTTATCTGTTCTAACCCAACCGCTCAGCAATTTCATGGAGTGCCCACGAGTCCCTGCTCTATCCCATGCATAATCTTATAAACCTCGATCATGTCACCCCTCAGCCGTCATTTCTCCAAGCTAAAGAGCCCCAAGCGCTTTAATTTTTCTTCATAGGGAAAGTGTTCCAACCCTTTTAGCATTCTAGTTGCCTTCACTTTAGAAACGGTATGTATCTTGTGTATTAAACACAAATGGAACACAATAGCTTTACACCCCACCTCTTATCCTGTCTCGCTTAAGGGCACACTTATTGGGAGAGAGTACAGGACAAACTGATACAATTGCTCAAATTCAGGATTACTGTTATGAGTATAAATCTTTTTAAAAGAGCATGTGTGGGAAGCAGATATGTGTATAATAGTGTATGTAAAGTTTTGTTACATTTTTACATTTTTATACTTCCCTTCCTCTGAGGGACATCAATATTTTATTCCTGAAAAACCAAATACAATGCTATAAAGGTGCTGGCATGGATGCACCCTAAGGTTGGCTTATCTGCCCTTTCATTTATTCCACACTTCCTCCAAGGAGCTAAATGTGTACATGGTTTTCTCCTTCTCCATTTTATCCTCATAGCAGTCCTATGAGGATGGTTAAGCTTGAGAGCGAATGACTGGCCCTACCTTCCTCCTCTCACTGCTCCCTTCTGTGCCCTTCAAAATTATGCTCTTGTGGGGAACTTGAAGGAACAGTGCAGGGGAAATTGCGAGGCTGCAGCAGGAGGGAGAATGGGCAAAAATCTCCCTCCCCTGCTCTGCAGATAGAAAAGCCATTCCATTGGAGGAGCTGCTGCTGCATCTTGAAAACAGCACCTGAGGATCCAAGTCAGTGTGCCAAATGCTCAGCCTTGCAGGCTTTCCTCTTCTCTGACTTGTGGTTTTGTCCTGCTTCTTTCTGTATAGTATATTTGTGAGGAGAACATGACTGGAAATTTTCATAAATACATCCATCAGTTCACAACAAAAATAAGAAATTATCCTGCATATTTATTTTCAATATTTATGTTCCACTTCTACCCATAAAAATTGGCTTACAAATAAAAAATATTATAAGAAAAGGTCCAACGTTAAACTAATCATAATTTAACAATTATGAACACTAGTAGGAATGTAACAAAACAAAGTGCGTATCTTGCCTTGAGTTATTCCAAAAGGCACATACGGTCTCCTTACTCATGTATGTGATACCCAAATGGTGGTCACCTATTCGAATTGTCCTGGAGTCCTTTTTGTCCTTCCTATTCACTTTTGATGCCTTTGACTCGTTATCATTGATTAGTAGTATTAATTTTATCTGGTGATGAGGGCATTTTATCTCATCCTTGAAGGAAAGGCTGAGGTTTAAAATTTCCCACAGTCACCAGGGGCTTACTTCTGTTTTCGTGTAGTTGTAAGCCAGGACAGAGTTTGTGATGCCATTGGGCCAGGGCAGTTTGTGCTGCATCATTTTATGAGATAAGCTGCAAGCCCCAGAAATGGGTCAGTTTGACACCAAATGTCAACCTGGTTTGCCAAGAAGTCCTGAGATTAATCTTTGAATCCTGAGTGAAATACTCCATTGCCCTTTGGAAAGATTCTTACCCCTTCTTCAGTCTGCTCTGAATAGGTCCCACTGTTTTGATGCTGGCCCTTTTTCCATTGCAGCTACACTTTCTTTACAGAATCTCTGACTTGTTTGTTCCTCTATAGCTGCCTTCCCCTCCCACAGATGATGAGGGTGACTTTATTTTTATACATCATGAGGATGTCAGACTCTCTCAGAAGGCAGAAGAAGTGTACATTCAGCTCATCAAGCTTCTGAAAGACCAGCATGAGGTGTGTTGTTCTTTCTGCCTGTTCCCATAGCATCGTCACCTGGTTCTTATTTCTTATTATGTCCCTGCTTGTGATCTCCACTTCTCCAGTTCTGCCACCCTCAGCTGACTCTCCAGTAAGTGATTCTGCCCCTTCTCTCTTGCTACCCCCATACTTGGAACCCCCCTTCCCTGAATATGCCCGTGATGCCCTCTCCCCTTTCCCACATATCCTTTCCCATACCCCTTAATCTTCATTCCCACTTGTAACCAAGTTTTGAAATACATATAGCAGCATTTCCCATTTTCATCTCTCCCTTTCTCCCACTTCTTTCCCTCTGTTACTTTAATTTAGATGGTAAGTTCCTTGAGGACAGGGATCTGTCTGGTATTGCCTGTGCATCTGTCTAGGGCTCCATGTGCTCTGGTGGTGCCACATAAATAATTGTGTAGTGGAGGGGGCTTCTTGCTTTTTTAATTGGTGGTGTTTGATCCAGATTCCAAAATCAGTTGAAAGACTTCAACCCATTTCAAAATGTTGATGATTTTTAACTTACTGTCTTGTCCCCCTTCTCCATCTAAATTTGCTGATTAGCACTTTCGACCTTGGGAAATGGTTGTGATGGGTCACTCTTAATTGATCCACATTCAATTTGGGGGTCAGTGCTGCCTTAACTGCCTCATCGTCCTACAAGTGAGGTTGCTCAGAGGGAGACTTCTTCAACTGTGTTTTGTGCGTGGTTGTAGGAAGGGGAGGTCTGAGGCTGTTCAGTGCCAGTGCTGGGGTTAGCACCCCACCCAAAGATCCTCAGACACAGCAGTAAAATGTGTGCATACAGCCCTGACCTGGATAGCCCAGGTAAGACAGATCTCATCAGATCTCAGAAGCTAAGCAGGGTTGGCTCTGGTTAGTACTTGGATGGGAGACTTCCTTGGAATACCAAGTCAGGAGGACAGGAGCAGGCTTTGTTCAGCCCACCTCTCTGAATATCCTCCAGGCTTCCAGTAGGGGTCAGTTACCAGAGGTCTACATGACTTCCAGGTGCAAACACACACACACAAATACAAAAAAAAAAGTGTGCATACACATGCATGCAAAATTCTTTGCTCATTCACCTGTGGAGTAATACCTGGTGGGGGCATGCAGAGAAGAGAATGTGAATTCAGCCCAACAGCTCCAAAGATTTATTGACAGTTAAGTCTTTTAAAGAATGGGCAGTGATTTTCTTATTGATTCCCTTCCACAAACACACACACACCACTGCAGACCCCTGATTTCCCTTGATGCTGTTAGTAAGTGTCTGCTGGAACAAGAACATGGGGGTTCAGTAGACTGCAGTGGGTGGGGGAAACAAGGAAGTCCAGCTCTGCAAAGGCAGTAGATGGTTGGATATGAGTTTAGGAATGGTGCTCAAGTCCAATAAGTTTGAGTAACCCTACCTTAGTTTTAATGTACACCCCATATCGACAATGTTTTATAAACAGTGCAGAGTACTTGTGAGAGCGGTATGAAAGAAATAGCTGCAATTCTAGATCTGTCACATTTATTCCTTTTTTCTCCAGAGCATTTTCACTGTTCTGAAACTTGCCTTCTTGTGTCCTAGCACTCCATTTTTTTCTAAATTCTTCTCCAACTGTGTAGGTAAAAGAATATTTGATTGCAGTTTTTGTACTGGGGAAGCTGTTAAAGAGCCCATGTAATGTAAAATGCCTGTCTCTGAAATCTGTTTTTGAAAGCAAAATGTAGTTAACATTGTTTTTCTCTTCTCTTAATAGAAATGTCTGCAATATTCCAAGCAGTTCATGCATCTGGGAAATGTAACCGAAACTTCACGGTAGGTTTATATTTTGCCGTACTTTGATGTCCCCATTTGTGCCTTCCATGTAGAATTAAGCAGTCTGGGACTTAGATTTTATTTTGGGAACTATCTGAATTGATTTTGCTTTCATGCTCCAGATCTCATTGAGAGTTGTGTTGTCTGGAAGGCACAAATGGGGACCTAGCACAGAATGTTACAGGTTGGTTTGAATTATATCAGGTCGTATAACTTAATTAAGGCTATAGTCTTAGTCCTGGGAATAGAATCGATCAGACAGTCATAGGATCAGGGTGTATGTGGGCTTCTCTTGATGGAAGTGAAGCCAGGAGATACGGAGTGCCAGATCAACCTCCCCTGTCTTTCAAAGAAAGGAGGACAGTAGGTATTGCTAGGCTTATTTTCCATAAGCTTTAGGGGGGAACACAGCCTGGTGATAGGGGTTACCAGATCAATCTACCCTGTCCCAGAATCAACTAGACCTTGCATTGAGCCTGAGGAAAGTTTATAAAGTTATTGGCTCCCTACTTTGAAAGGTTTCTGCACAGGATTTATTCTCCTGACCTCCTTCTGAGGCAGGTACAGGAAGCTCTCCTGGATGCCAGCCTAACCAGCTGTGATGTTTTCCACATGTTCGCTTAAGAGTCATATCTGTTTGGTTAGAACTTGACTTCTTAAAAGTGTGTAGACACCATCACTCAGCAGCTGAGAGGGGAACACCACTGCCTTTGCTGAGCATGGCCAATATAGTAATGCTCCTGCAGGTATCTATTGGCTTCCTTGTCTGGAATTCTGTGTACGTCTCTGCTTGCGTGTGTGTAAAGTGCTGTAAAGTCGCATCCGACTTAAGGCCACCCCGGCAAGGGGCTTTCAAGGCAAGTGAGAAACAGGTGGTTTGCCATTGCCTTCCTCTGTGGAGTCTTCCTAGGCGGTCTCCCTTCCAAGTACTGACCCTGCATAGCTTCTGAGATCTGACAAGTTAGGGGTATACAACACTGCCTTCCCTCCCCACATTTCTGGTTCCTTTATCTCAGAGTGCAGAAGAGGGCAACCAAGGATGATTAAGGGATGGGGGGGCTCTCCTGTAAGGAAAGGCTGAAGAGTCTGAGGCTTTTCAGTTTACAAAAGTATTACTGGGAGCATGAGGTTCATAAATTTATGCATGAGGTGGAGAAAGTGGGTAGAGAAAACCTTTTCTCCCTGTCCCATACTATTAGGAGCACTCAATGAAGTTAATAGATCAGCATGGATAAAAGGATCTTTTACTTTTGGATGTAATTATTTTTCCTAGATCGAATTAACAATTGGTCTGTGAAGCATTTCTTCCCCCTTTTTCTGTTGAGTGTAAGAACATCATAATAGCCCTGGCTGGGTCAGATCAATGGTTCCTCTAGCTCAGTATCCTGTCTCACCTGGTAGCCAACCTCTAGCTCTGTATCCTGTCTCACCTGGTAGCCAACCAGTTGCCCTGGAGGGCCAATAACAGGGAATATAGGCTGAGACCTTCCTCTGCTTCCTGGCACTGGTATTCAGAGGTTTACTGCCTCTGTATCTGGAGGTTCCCTTTAGTCACCATGACCAATGGACACCCATAGACCTATCCTCCATGAACTTGTCTAATCCCCTTTTTAAGCCACCTATGTGTGTGGCACCAAATTCCACATTTTAATCACTCACTGCGTAAAGAGGTATTTCCTTTTGTCCATCCTGAATCTATGGCCCATCAGCTTCATTGGATGCTCTTGAGTTGAAGTACTTTGGGAGAGGAAGAAAAAGGTCTGGCTGTCCACTTTCTCAACCCTATGCATGATTTTATAAACCTGTGCAATTCTGCGCTCTCGATTGAGACATTTGGTGGTACTTATTCACGAGCACAGCACACCTTGTTCACATGACTCTGAGTTAATCTGTAGTCTCGCCTGTATTTGTGGAGAGCTCTGCTTCAGAGTCAGCACAAACCTGCAAAATTCATGGGGGATCCCATCCTTTTTGTCTTGCCTCCTCACTGGCCCACACACTTATTCCCCCCCAGAGCCACCACTTGCCTGGAATATGCAGCAGCAACAGCAGCCCTCCCCCCGCCCCTGATCCCAGCTGCTCCTCTGCCTGCCCAGCACGCAGCGCTGGTGATGGTTCCAGCTCCCCCCTCCTCTCCACCCGTCTCCTTGTAAACTGAGTTTGGGAATAGAACAGGCTGCTCAGCAAAGTTGTCCAGTCTTATTCTTTCCACTGCTTAAAGACTGGATTTTTACTGTATGTTGGAGTCTGCTTTTTCCAGAAGATTGACATGCAGGACCCATTGCTGTGATTCCTGAAGCCATCAGTAGTATAAACTAAGTCCCTAAGCATTTTAGCCTGGTACTCCCTAATCACTGCTCCTCTCTGGCATGAGGCTAAACTCTAGTCTTGTATCAGAACCCAGCCATTATTGGACTTGAATAGAGCCCACCCACTCCTGCTTGGAACCAAAAGAGGTTCCAGCAGTAGTGTTGATTTTTCCCCCCACTTTCCCAACATGTCCTTCCTGCACTATATTACAGGTTTGAAAAGCTGGCTCAGAGTTGTAAAAAAGATCTGGACATCTTACAGCTCGCTCAAGCCCAGGGATTGGATCCCCCAAGCCATCACTTTGAAGAGAGGACCTTTAAAATTGTCAGGTATGGCAAGCCAAGGGCTGATCGTATGCAGACAAGCATGGACGGGGTTGCACATTGCTTATTCCTACAGATAGCTGAGGTTTGCAAATCCCTTTTTTTTTAATACTCTTTTTATTAATTCCCTTCTGAGTCCTTTGGCTGTTAGCAGCCCAGGACACCCCAGCATCAGAACCAAAATTTCTACATAGAGCAGAATTCTTCTGATTACTCTTTCCTAAAAGTGACTTATTTTAGAGTGAAACAAAGCATTACTAGAAACATAGGGTTGTCAAGGTTCTCCATTTGCCACTAACACCTAATACAGCTCTCCCATGTCCTGATAGTGTCATGCCATGTTTTCTCCTTGATTCTTATTTTTGAACATTTGCCAAGTGTGGTATTGCAGTGTCTAGCAGAGAGAAGTGGACCTGATGCATGAAGTGAATCTTTAATTATTTTGCTTTGTTTGTGTTCTAGGATATTTTCTGAACTCAACAGCACAGAGATGCATCTTATCATTGTTAGAGGAATAAATCTACCAGCTCCACCAGGTAATTTTCGATTGTCGTAAAGTGGTCTTGAAGAATTTTTTCCCTTATAATGGGATTGTTTCTGATTAAAGGAGGAGTCTTGTGGATCAAAGCAAGATGTAACTTTCCAAATTCAAATGCAAAAGACACTGAAACTGAAAGCATTTTTTAAAACAGTAGAACATTTAATTGTCCAAGTTTTGCAAAGCTTTTTGTTTTATAGTAAATTCATTTGCTGAGATATTTGGTGCTTTACTGTTAAACCACCTCACTGGTATATTTGTCTGCAACACTGGTGCAGATTTGTGTTTGTAGTGGAAGTGAATTTGAAATTCCATCCTAAGCAAAGTAGGTGCCAGGACAAAAGCATAGGCCTGTGTAGGATTCATTGTATCTCTTGTTGCTGGACAAGTACAACCCTTGGGTGCTGAGTCAAGAATCAAGTAGCTTGAGAATTCAGCTGATAAGCTCACAGACAAGAGCAACTCTGTAGCTAGAGAATTTTCTCAAGTTAAATAGAATGAAATCATCAAAGTGAATGCTTCACTTTCACCTGAATTATTTGAAACTTAGACTCTGTTCAGACGTAACACAGCACTGTAGTTTATTTTTAACTGTGGTTAGTTTGTGGAATCAGGATTTGGCTTGCAGTCCATCATTCAAATCCTGGTTTGCATTAACAAATGCTGGATTCATTGCCTTCATTCCTTGCCCTGCAGAGACCTGTCTGGTATCTTGGCCTATTTTGTGGTAAGATTGGCACTTAGAGAACCAGCCAAAATTATGCCAGGATGTTGATCGTTGTACATAAGACTTGATTTCGGATCCTGGCTTCATTTTTCCGTAACTGGGCGTAATTAGTGGCCTTGCCTATGCTTAATTAAACTATGCTTTCACATGGCTCCTGAATAGCAAGAGAATCGCTGCTCACTCATACTGAACCAACAGGCTTAACTGTCAAGTGGACATCACACTGTATGGATCACTCTAGGGTTGTTGGTTTTTTTTCTTTTAAGTTCATGCTTGGTAACTCCTAACTACTGTATTAAGGAAAGCTATTTGGAGAACCACAGAAGTGTGTTAGATGTGAAGGAAATAGTGTTCTGGTACATATGTTAAGAATGTCCAACACAAAGCCTTACTTTCCTGGAAAAGAAATAAGAATTGTTATGCTGACTCCTGACATTTTGTGCAATTTCTCTCTTTCAAAGGACAGGAGAGAAGTATGTGTGAGTGCAGTTTCCTAGGGGTTGGACACAGGCAGTGAGAAGCTTTGCTGGGGAGGCGCATGAGGACACTGAGATACAATGGCAACATTATTGGCAAGGGGCAGGTCAGAATACTGCCTCTCAGATACCACCCATGGGAAATTTCCCCATTGTATCCTAGGGGGCTTGCTTTTCCATTGATTAAAACCCTCCCCCCCCCTCCCCGGTGGTGCAATGGAGAAGCTTCCTACCCAGGAGTGGGATGGACAGAGCAGTCAGAGAAGCGGCCTTCTAGACCTTCCCCCCTCTCTCAAGGATGGGAACAAACAGTTCTGTGAGCCATAATGGAGCCAGGTGACATCATGGGATGAACCACATAGTTCCAGTCAAGAGGCATGACGGTCCACTGAACTGTTTGAAGTCTGCCCCCTGTGTAGTTCCTATCTTATGTTCCCCTTCTGGCCTCAGGCAATGGGGTGCCAGTTAGCTTTGGGAATTTTTAAACGCATGTTTTTAAACAACATTTATTTATTTATACCTCGCCCTCCCTGTCGAAGCAGGCTCAGGTCAGCTTACGTGAAAATTTTAAAACAGATAAAACATAGCAAATCTAATATAAATATAAAACACAACATAAAGTGCTAGTATGTCATTTGTGTGATAGTGGAGCAGCAGCAGTAGCAAACCATTACAATGAGGTACAGTCAGCATTTGATAGTTCATATTGGCGGCGCACAGGCTGTCGGTGATGGTATTAGGTCACAGGGTCTTAAATTCATTCGGTGCAGCTCCTTAGTTGAATGCCTGGTGGAAGAGAGCTCCATCTTGCAGGCCCTGCAAAACTGTAAAAGGTCCTATAGGGGCCTGGTGTCTTCTGGGAGCTCATTCCACCACCCTAACTTTGGAAGCCCTAACTGAATGGATCAGAGCTAGCAGCTGTGAATCTGGTTCACATCTGTTATTTCTGGAATGTGCGTTCATGGTAAAGTTTTCAGTTGTCCTGCAGCCATTTCTTTATTTAAGAGATCTAGTTTATGGGCTGTTCTCAAATAATAAATCTGAGGCTGTCATTTTATCAGGCTTTTGGGTGGCGCAAGCTAGAGTACTTCAAAACACAGACCTCTATTTTTCCTTTACTAGAAGATTATTTGTAACCTTATGATCATTAAATAGTTAATAACATGGCTCTTTGGTCCATTCTTTGCAGCTGTTCAAAGCTTTGGCTGTTTGTAGCTGAATACTAGTAAGTGAGGGATTCAGAATTAGTATTGAATCTAATGCTAGGCTGTCTTGAGGGAACTTGTGCTCCTGTTCACAAGAACTATTTACTTGACAAAACTCCTCTCTTTGTTCAGGTGTGGCACCAAATGACTTGGATGCATTTGTAAAATTTGAATTTCATTATCCTAACACAGTGAGTATACAACAAGGCCTTTGCTTTCCCCTAATATCTGAACTGTATCACATATCAAAGTAGTGCCTTATCTGCTCACTCTGATATTTGATGGTTAGCTTTCTAGAGTGGCAGGCTAAGAAGCTGATACCTTAGAGTACAGACTTGGCTGTTGCAACTGGAGAAGTTATCTAAGACACACCTGTATAAGGCCCTCCAGTTAATTAGAGACCCCTTCTTCACTATTTGCAGCCTCGTGGGGGGTTATTCAAAGTGCTTACTTTATGCAGCTATTCCTTTCTCTTTGTGGGAGTGTGTGATTTACTCTAGCCCATAGAGAATGATCAAGGAAAGTATATTATGTTACTTCATCATTCCCTGGATTTTAGAGGCCTAAGAATTGGCACCAGTTTTTTTCCAGTCAGTTGTAACTGGACAGCCATATTGCACAGCCAGGTTCCCTCTGACACTTTTAGATATCTATGCTGTACAATGTGGCTGATTTTCAAGTTATATTTTTCAAGTTTACATCTAAAAGCATTTTAGGTGAGTGCAAGAAACACCTGTTGGAAATGCACATATCATGCCAGTACATGCATCAGAGAGCCAGTTTAGGAAGCTGTCTGATAGGCTCAGTTGTGACCCGGAGTTTATGCCACAAAACATGGAGCAGGCATATTACTCCCATTCTGCAGTCACTCCACTGACTGCCCCATCAGTTACTGGGCTCAATTTAAACTATATAATGTGGCCTTTCATGGCCTTGGACCCTCAGATCTGCAAGACTTGGTCTCTCCCTCCATGCGCTGCCGCAGCAGCCTCACTCATCTGAGCAGGGCCTTTGGCAGGTACCAAGCTGCAAATGGGCAAAACCAACAGCTGCCCGTACATGGGCCTCCTCCCTTGTGGGCTGGCTGCCTGAGGAGGTCAGGAAGGCTCCCACTCTCCAGCCTTTCTGCAAACTATGCAAAAGTGAATTATTCAGGAGAACTTTTCTGCACAGGCAATGGAGCTGTACTGTACTAAATGATTCACCAAACTACTCGGACAAATTATTAGGGACTGTGATCTATACTACTGTGTTTAGCGTACTGAAACTAGGATCCTACTGTGTAATTTTGCATCATTTAATGTGTTGTGTTAACACTTATGCTTTGCTTCAGGTCTGTTTTTTAGACTCCTGGTTGGTTCTACAACCCAAATCCTATTTCACTGTTTACTGAATGCCTCATCCTGTTGATTGTATGGACTCACTCTGTGTAATCTGCTTGGAGTCCCAGTGAGAAAGGTGGACTATAGAAAACATAAATAAATAATATGCAGAAAGGCTCTCTTGGATGTGTGTGTATGTACTTGTGAGAATGTGAATGAAAACCGTATGTACTACTCAGAATAGAGATCAGAAGATGGGAGAAGAAATGGAAACTTAAAGGACTCTGAAGAGAGAGGAGGTAATGGGGGTGGAAAGGGGCAAGAAAATAAAGAAAAATAGCAAAGATAGGATGCAAGCAAGCTTGTGGTTTAGAGAAGGGATGTAACCGATAGGAAAGCTGAGAGGACTGAAGAGGAGATAACTGAGAGGTGATATGATATAATAACCATCTTCAAGTATAGAGGATGGTGCGGAGTTATTTTCTGTTGCCCCAGTAGGTCGGACCAGAACTAACAGGTTGAAATAAAATCAAAGTAGTTTTCGACTAAACATTAGGAAAATCTTCCTGACAGAGCGGTTCCCCAGTGGAGCAGGCTTCCTCGGGAGGTGGTAGGCTCTCCTTCTTTGGAAGTTTTTAAACAGAGGCTAGATGGCCATCTGACAGCAATGCTGATTCTGTGAACTTAGGCTGATCATGAGCGGGAGGGCAGGAAGGGTTGCATCAGTGCTTAGTTCTTGTGGCCCTTTCTTACATGCCCAGGGAAATGCCAATCGCCACTTTGGGGTCAGGAAGCAATTTTCTCCAGGCCAGTTTGGCTAGAGATCCTGGAGGGTTGTTTGTGTGTGTGTGTTTGCCATCTTCTGGGCATGGAGCAAGGGGTCACTGGGGGTGTGGGGGGGAAGTAGTTGTGAATTTCCTGCATTGTGCAGGGGGTTGTACTAGGTGACCCTGAAGGTCCCTTCCAACTCTGTGATTCTGTGATTCTAGGACTGGTGCAAAGAAGAGAATGGGCAAGCAGAAATGTGTTGCAGAAAGCTCTTTAGAGGTAGGATAGCAGATATGGGAAGGGGTGCAGGAAGAAATCAGTGTGGTATAATGCGCAAAGAGAACCTATAAGGCAGGAAGACAGAATGAAAGGGAGTTAACGGTATAAGGAGAATGACTGTCTGTCTACCTATCTACCTAGTACTGCTCATATGACTGTCACCTTAAGCAGAAATTAGAACCACAAATATTTTAAAAGACCTTACTCAGTATTATTTCTCTTATATTTGATTATTGCACATATTAATTTTGTCACTGAGAGGGTGACATGATCATTTATATCCAATAAGAGCCATATTTAGCAATTCTGTATCTTTAAGTAAAGGAGTGACTGAATTAATCCTCAACTCATTGAATATAGGGCACTCCATAATCAGATGTTCGATGGTTTCGATTGTATCATATGCGCATCTGCATGTTCTGTTAGAGTATGATACTCTATTATATCTACCCTCCAAAACCTCCGGGGGAAGAACATTCAGTCTTGCCAAAGTAAAAGCTCTTCTTAGTTTTGGGACTGTCAATTGATAAAAAATATTTCAGCAGTTGCTTTGGGGGAGCAATTCCAAAATGGAGTGTTGAACATATCCTGCGTGCCCTAATAGGTGTACTTGTAGCATTGAACTTCCTTACACATTTTTTAATTTGTCTTATAATGTCCTTAGTTTCTGTATTCTTAATCATATCGTTTGTTATTCCTAGGCATTTCATTTTCTTTTCCAATAGTTGATCCCATTGGCTATAATGTTTATCTGCCTGGATAAGCCCAAGTAGAGTAGATCCTCCCTCAGATTTTAAAACCTTTACTTTGAAGTCCTATCTTCCATCAATAATTTGCCTAGTTCCACTCTCAGTGCTATGCCCAAGACACATCTAGGAGTAGTCAATAAGTGTCGGGAAAAGTCATGCTGGATGGAATCTATTTTTCAGAAGCAGCCTGAATCCAGATTCCCGCACCATACAGGAATTGGTTTAGAACCTTAGCACTGAATACCTTTAAGGCTGAGGGGACAAATGAATGTCTTATAAGGTACAGAGAAAAGGGGAAGGGATGAACAGTGGCCTAAAAGAAAATAATTGGGTCAGAAAGAATCACATGACTCACCACAGGTGACTTAGCAAATAAAAGGGGCCTTCGGATTGATTTGAATTGTGCACTAGAAGCCATCAGCCAATGGTAGGTGGAACCTCATCTCCATGGGAAGGGCAAACACCAAGAACTTTTCTTTCTTTACCTAGTGTCACTGTTGGCAGTAGCAACTCTGGTGATCATTACCACAGGAGGTATTAAAAAATTAATGTGAGCAAACAACACCAGAGGGCTTTGGAGTATGCCTGTTCTACTGGCAGATGGGAAAATAGCTGCCTCTGGAGGATGAGCTGCCTGTCTTGCTTAATAAATAGGGTATGTTTTGGAAATGGCTCCATTAATTAGGACACATTGTCCTTGCTCACTCCCTAAAGATATGTTTTACTGTACTTGGTGTTAATTTAGTCTAGTGTATAACCTGATTGTCACAAAAATAGCCATGATGTTATTGGTTGCATAGTCTTTTCAGAACCCTTTTGGTACACTAGCCAAGTTCCTTACTTTTTCCTTCTTGTGGATAAGGTAGTCATATAAAAGACACCACAGGATGCTTTAGTCCCAGCAGAGTCTGTCCTGCATCAAAGCCAAAATACTGAGTAGATTTCCATTGTTAGCATGGTTTCCCATGCCATGTAGATTTCTTTTTTTCTCCTGTATGCTTAATAGTAGAGTTTGTATTTCAGATATTTGCATTTCATTGCATATTAAATGTAATGTAACATTATACTGCTGCAGATAGTCTCAGATATTTGCAGGTATTTCATTCAAAAAGCAAATAAAAACTTGCAGCATCTGCTGAATCTTAACAGTGTGACATGGATCTGTTGTTTTTTTAGGGAAATCATTTCTGTTTTTATGCCTCTCTGCTTTTCTTAAAACAGGAGCAAGCTCAGAAAAGTAAAACATCTGTGATCAAAAACACCAACTGCCCAGGTTTGTTGGGCTTTCTGGCTCTTTCTCTTCATCCTCTTCAGTTGGGTCTGTCAGATCTATGCTCACCGGGGGGGGGGGGGGTTAACTCTGCTTTTACTTCAGCTGGCTTAACGTACCTAAAGTTCAGGACTGAGCCTGGCACCACGGGCCGGCGAATGAGCTATAGCCCCCTCCCTTAAGGAGATACTTGCAGGACCTAAACCAATGGTCACTGAATGCCTCTCATGGGTTCATACCATGACAAGTTCTAAAGTGGCCATGTATGCTGCAGGGTCGTAACATTGGTATCTGGGATTTTTCTTTCTTATTTTGTTGCTCCATTGGTGTTATACTCCTCTGTGTTTTTCAAGTTCCACAAGAGTTGAGGATGGGTAAAGTGCAAAAATAAAGAGCAAGTGCCTTTGTATAAACTCAATTTGGAGTCAGTTTGGTGTAGTGGTTAAGTGCGCGGACTCTAATCTGGGAGAACTGGGTTTGATTCCCCACACCTCCACTTGTACCTGGCTGGATGACCTTGGGAAAGTCGTAGTTCTGATAGCTGTCCTTGAAAAAAGAGCAGTTTCTGTCAGCGCTCTCTCAGCCCCACCTACCTCACAGGGTGTCTGTTCTGGGGAGGGGAGGGGAAAGGAGTTTGTAAGCCGCTCTGAGACTCCTTTGGGTAGTGAAGGGCGGGGTATAAATCCGATCTCCTCTTCTTCTTCTTCTTCTTCTGTTCCTTTTATTTCTAGGAGCTGGTTGTTGGATGCATAATATTCCTTGGGTAGCTTAATCCCTTTTCTTAATAATCCCTTTACTTAATAAGCCAGAGGTATTCCTTACAGCCAGTGTGGTGTAGTGGTTAAGGTGGACTCTAACCTTGAGAACTGGTTTGATTCCCCACTCCTCCTCCACATGGAACCTTCTGGGTGACCTTGAGCCAGTTACGCTCTCTCAGCCCTCTCAGCCCCACCTACCTCGCAAGGTGCCTGTTGTGGTGTGAGGAAGAGAAGGCCATCATGAGCCATTTTGAGACTCTTAGGGTAGAGGAAAGTGGGGTATAACCAACTCTTCTAAAATGCTTCATAATGTTTTTCTTCCTTGACAGTTTATTAGCAACAAGAACAAGCAGGAGGACACTTTATAAGAACTAAGCTGACAGGTTGTCCTAGTGGTTCTCTTTCAAAACTCAGATTATAAATAAGTAGAATGGGAGAAAAAGTGAAATTGATAGTTTAGCCAGAAAATAGCCATTTGTGAAATAGCATAAATGCAAATATTCAAATACATTTTTCTTGGCTGTAGTCCAGCCACTAGGGACTTGGGTAAAGACTGGTGAACATGACAGGCTGTGGAAGCATGTAGCCAGGGAAACACTGCATACAGACAAAATGTTGAGCCATGAAGGTACCCTGCCTTTCCTGCCATTCCCCCTGCTCAAGTGGGTCAGAGATGGAAGTGGAGCAGGAGGCTTGCTGCAAAGTAGAGAGCTTTGTGGGAAGGAAAATGCAAGGTTTTATGTGGAGCTGAAATCTGATGGTTGAATTTTGTTAGAAGAGAGTGAGGTCTAATTTAGGCATTAACCAGTATGCACAGTAGAATCTGTACCATCTCAGACATGCACCTACCCAAAGTGCCCCATGGCAAAATATCTTTTGCAGTGTGTGCACTCTGAGATGGTAAAATCCTCCTAAATTTGCACCAGCTGCTCTGTTCAGTGTTTCAATTAGCTTGAAATGCCCTTTAATACCTGTGTACATCTCACATCTTGTCTTCATTTTCTAGAATATAATCAGCTGTTCAAGTTGAGCATTAACCGAAACCACAGAGGTTTCCGAAGAGCAATTCAGGCCAAAGGCATTAAATTTGAAATTTTCCACAAAGGGTAAGTACTTATGCCCAGTGAAAGCAGCTCAGTGATTTGTGGAAAATGAAATTAAGTTCATGTGACTTCTGTCCTCTCCTCATAAATTCTAGATTCTGAAAAATGTTGTCAAAGTTCTGTGACCAAGATTTGTGTGTGTGTGTGTGTAAAAATTATCACTATAACCTTTACATACATCTGGCTATAGATACTTTTCTAATTTTTTGAGCACTTGGATTTTTTCGTAGGCTGAATGCATGAATGCATGATGCACAGTCTGGGAGGAAGTGTTAAGGCAAAGGCAATTTCTTGGTTACAGTGGATAATTATTTTGGATACTTACAGTGTTTTAGATCCAATAGAGGATTTGCATGGATGGAGTGGGGGGGTTGATTTTGGGCTGTAAAGTCCCAAGAATGAGTGCCCAGGCTGGGTATAAATGTTGGCACTTCACTGAGATACAGGACTGTTCAGTTTCTGTACCATAAGACTTTCTTCCACTTGTGCATAATTACTTCAGTTATAGAACACAATCTACCTTGCCAGGCATGTTGGTTCTGTACATTTGACCCCTGTAAACTGAAAGGTGCCGTGATATGTCCCGTTCTGATCACTGGCCACACAAAAGACAGGCAGGGCTTGAGGGGGAGACTCTACCTGTTCCACTACACCCATCGTTGAAGCTGGTGTCTGGAAACAACACTAGAAGTAAGCCAACAAAACCTTTTCACTGTCTCACAATGACTTTTTGGTTGTACACTGGTTGAACAGTTAAGGAGAAAGGGCCCTTCTTTGCAATATGGTCATTATGTTGTTGTTGAAGGCTTTCATGGCTGGAGTTCATTAGTTGTTGTAGAGAGTACTCCATCTTTCTGTGTTATACCTCTGAGGATGCCAGTCACAGGTGCTGGTGAAATGTCAGGTGTGAGCAATTTGCCAAATAAGGGATAATGTGTAGCTGACATAAGAATGAGCAGTTTTATTGTCCATCATAAGGTTCTACAGCCCATTATACTGCGGTCACAGGATGAACCTTTCTCTATGTTATGTAAATATTAATCTAAACATCACAAGGACTCTGGGTTGGGACACATGTCTGCTTAGGATTCAAAAACCACTGATGCTAAAAAAAACAGGTTGCTTACCTGTAACTGATGATCTTTGAGTGGTCATCTGTGCAGTCACACCCATGGGATTATGCACCTGCGCTGATCCGAATCGGTGGTATGCAAAGCTCACAAATGGATCTTTGCGCCTCTCCTCCAGGCATGCGCGGGAACTCTACTGCGCATGCCCAAGGAGGAGGGGCACGGACATCCCGCCAGTTCCTTCTGACTGCTGTCATGTCAATAACCAGAGAAAAGTACTGAAGCGATAGCCGTGGGGAAGGATGGGCGGGTGGTATGACTGCACAGATGACCACTCGAAGATCGTTACAGGTAAGCAACCTGTTTATCTTCTTCGTGGTCTCTGTGCATCACACCCACGGGAGATTGAAAAGCAGTGGTTCACCTGGAGGTGGGAGCTGTTGCAATTCAATGCTCTGCCGACAAAAGAACTAGACGATCCAGGTCCACTCTGTGGCGTTCACAAACATCAACAGCGTAGTGCTTGATGAAGGTGTTCGGAGTAGACCATGTCGCAGCCCCACAGATCGCCGACAGGGAAGCACCCTTAAAGAAGGCTGTGGACGCAGCCATGGATCTTGTAGAGTGCGCTTGCACAGGCAAGGGCAATGGGCACTTAGCCAACTGGTAGCACAGCTTAATAGTCTCGACAATCCATTTGGGGAGATGTTGTGCTGAAATCTTTAGCCCTGCGGAATGACTGGAGTAGGAGACAAATAAATGATTGTCCCTCCTACTCAGACGTGTCCTATTTAGGTAAAAGAGCAGTGCCCTCCTAACAGCTAGAGTGTGGAGGAGCCACTGTTGTCCATCTTCCGGTTTAGGGAAGAAGTTAAGCAATAAGGTCTCCGAGGCTAGGTGAAATTCGGAGACCACCTTAGGCAGAAAAGATATGTCAGGGACCAGTATCACACCGTCTGGCAGGAATACAAGGAAAGGTGGGTCATGGCGTAGAGCCACGAGTTTGCCCGCCGTCCTGGCCGAGGTGATGGCGACGAGAAAGACAGTTTTCCATGCTGCATGCCTTAGCTCGCAAGTTGCCATAGGCTCAAAGGGCCGCCCCATGAGATGGCGGAGCACCAGCGGTAGATCCCACAAGGGTACTGGTGAGCGGATTGGTGGATACAGGTGGAGGAGACCCTTCATAAATCTCTTAGAGACTGGGTGAGAGGAAACGGAAAAACCATTGAAGCCCGGATGGTAGGCCGAAATTGCTGACAAACTACAGGTTTTATCATCCTTCCTCAACTACAAAGGAATAAATAAGCCAGAAATTAGCTTCATTAGTTTGAGATCTTGAATGACTACATAGCAATACCTTGCTGTTTCCAGTCATAGTTGAGAAGAAACTAATTCTTCCACTGATGTACTGCCTTCTTCCCAGGTCTTTTTTCAGGAGCGATAAGCAAGTTGGAATTGCACACTTGAAACTGGACAAACTGGAATCTGAATGTGAAATCAGAGAAATAATTGAGGTACCCTGTTTTGTTCTAAAAGTAAACAGTGTTGAAGCAATGAGAAGAATGGGGGTTTTTTGAGTGGAGGGGAACCATGGTCTAAGTTTTAGTTCTTTTGATATGGTCCAGACCCTGATAGGATGCAATGACTTTCTCTCTGTGATTTCATTGCTAGCATAGATGCTTTCTTCAGTTCTCATGGTGCCAGGCGTGTCTGCTTATACACAAATATGAAGTGCTTGAGAAGGGGACAGATAAACACTGTATTCTCCATCAATGGAGGAAGGTATCATTATGTGAGTTGTGGTGTGCTCCATGCAAATTTCTTGCAAAGGCTTCCACTACCCAGGAGATGCTCCACCTCCCCAGTCCATGCCCTGCCTGCTCCATGGATGGATGACCTCCCACAGCTCTCCTACCTCGCTTATTAAAAATGCAGGCAAAAACACCTTAAAAATCACTGACCTCCACCTCTCAGTCATGAGGGAAAGCGGAGAAAAGTATACAAAGTTGTCCTGAATGCAACAGTGTCCCAAGGCAGTTACCAGAGTTGAGCCACCACTAGAGGAAAGCATGGCTGCTCCTCCCCTGGGACCCTGGCACTAGCCTCTAACATCAGTGCCTGTTCTTCAGCTGCCACTCTCCTGTCTCCTGCCAAAGCACTGGCAGGTACAGGGGGTGGACAGCTGGCTTTCTCCTACTCCAAGGAACCAATGGTGGACACACCCACCAATGGAACTGCCTCCAGCTCTTCTGACTGCCAAAATGGTGCCTGTTCTTCAGCTGCCACTCTCCTCTCCCTTGCCAGGATGGAGAATGGACAGCTAGCCCTCTCCCACTCTAAACTACTGCTGGTAGACAGGCCCGTCAACAGAGCCACCTACAGCTCTTCTGAGCTAGTCCTTTTCACCCTGTCAACTACACAAGGCCAGGAGATCCCAGCAAGTACTAGCACTGAAAGGCACTCTCCCCCCCCCCCCCCCTTTTTTTTTTGGCTGCAGGAAGGGACTCCAAAGGCAAGCAGGGGGAAACAGATAACGTTATCTGCCACCAGGAGGGACTCTTCTTCCCCCCTCACCATCCTCAACAAGGCTTCACTTACCCAGCCCTTCGTCCCTACATTATGTTTGTTTATGAAGGGCATTATGTGCAATTTGGGGGGGAGGAAGGTATGGGGGGGAAGCAGTGCCACAGAAGGAGGATTGAAAATGCCTCTATTTCTCAACCTTCCCTTCTCCCTCCTCCCAAAATCCCCCCGGGGGGATCCCACGGAACTAGCCGTTCCTCAGAGAAGCGTGGCTCCCATTTCGTGGATCCCAGAACCACTCTGAGGAGCATCCATTTTAGCTGTTGTTCTATGCCAGCTGACAATAAGGCCAGCATACAGCTCTGCCCTTGGTCTCCAGAGCCAGACACTCTTCCCCTTCTGGCCATTCTGAGTCATTGCACTCCAGCTGCTTCAGACTCCATTGCTTCAGTTTAGGAATGAAGGGAATGTGCCCCTTCTTTGAGCCAAGCCTCTACCAGCATTCTCCATCGGGAGGATTTTCCACTCCTTTCTGGGGAAGGCCACTGTGGCCTAAGGCTTTGCAGGACTAACCACTCACTGACTGGCTCCAGCTCTTCATCTTCTCTCCCATGCTGAAGTACCTGCAGGGACAGAAGTAGACAGCCAGCCCTTTCCCACTCCAAAGCACTGGTGGCAGAGTGTCCCATCTGTAGAGGTGCCCACAGCTCAGTTCAAGCTGACATAGCCAGGAGGCCTTGGCAAGTATATGCAGTCTTGTTTCAGGTGCGATTACTGCCTTATAGAGCTTGTGAGGTCCCGGACCTTGCCTTCAGACCAAGTGCATCTTTCCCCACCTGTGCAGAGCATCCACACTCAGGGCTGAGAAATCTCTTTAGGTCCTAACGTTTCACCTTAGGCATCAACTTGGACCTTTTTAGATCAAAAGAGCCTCTGGATTCTCTGGAGATACTGTAACAGATGAAGTCCTGGTGAAGATAAAGGGAAAGAAGCCAGTGCCCTCTTCTTCCAAACAAGATGGGAAGAGATTTCCCAGATAAGATTTCCTTTCAGCATCTAGGGACCCCAGACTCCACTAGCCAGTGTGGAACAAATCCTGATTCATCTCCAAAGCCAGCTTCTCATCTGAGGGCTCTTCAGAGCACTGCATGATCTGGCTGGATATGTTCTAGACCTCCTCCATGCCCTGTGGAGCAGCTCTCCTTTCTTCTAGGATCCAACCAGCCAGTGTGACATCAGCTTAGGCTCCAAGCCACCAGATACCTGTGGCAAGCCAAGTCAAGGTACCTGTGGCAAGCCAAGTCAAGGTTTTGATGATGGAATGTTTTCCAGGATGTTCTCTATTCCATTCCTTGTGCCCAAGAAACTTGGCTCTTGGAGACCATTCATAAGTCTACAATGTCCTCCAAATGTGAGAAGGAGGAAATTGACATGGAGAGCCTTTGAATCATAGTGGAAGCCTTCCTGGCAGGGAACTTATTACCTCTGTAGATTTGCATGAGATGTTACCTGCAGGTCCCGATACATCCAAGCTTCAGACTCTTGCTTGCATATTGTCACCAACAACTTTTTTACGCAGTTCCTCTATTCTCCACCCGCCCTAGTCGTCACCCAGTTGATGGTCTCAGCAGTGGCCATCTCAGGTCCTGAACTGTATACTTCTAGTTCACACGTGGATAACCTTATATCAAGGCCACTACACAGATCAGAGGACCCCTGGGACAGCCATTCACTACAAATCACCTACACCTGCAGGTCCTGGTTTCACTAGAAAGCCACCCTCATTAGCAGGCCATCATCCATCAGGGGATGTCAATCAACTCTGCTCAATCCTCTGTTGCCCTCCAAGAAAAATATCACTTCAGTCTTAGGCACCTCTTGCAATGCCTGAAGAGCTGATGGCTCTGATCTCCTGCCCAGTACCTGTGCCATGGTTCCGGTTCCACTCCTATCTCTCTTAATGGCTCCAGTTGGCTTTGCATGGGACATCCTTCACTGTCATTGGAGGGAACATAACTATTATTCCCATTGTACACTGCATCTTAAGTTGGTAGCTCCAGTGCTCCCATCTGCTAGGACGCACTCTAGAACCTCTCATAGTGGAAACCACCAAGGATGCCAGTCCACTGAGTGTATGCTGCCATCACTTAGTAACCGAAAGATTCAGGTGGGGGTGCCCTTGTTGGTCTGAAGCAGCAGAACAAAGTTTGAGCCCAGAGGCACCTTTAAGACCAACGAAGTTTTATGTATGGTATAAGCTTTCATGTGCAAGCACACTTCCTCAGATACCGAAAGAAAGTGGCACAACATGGAAATAAATCACAGCATCTAGTAGTTGCAGCAGAGAGAGATCTCACTTGTGCTATTCTCCTTCCGACTCTTGATAGACTCTCGCTTCTTCATCTTCATTCACAATAGATGGTAAACATCATGTCATCCATCAGGGAGCTGTGAGGTCTCACTCCTCCTGAAGGCAAGTGACTCTACTACTACAGTGGGCAGAGTCCCATCTTTCTGTCACGGAGCTCAACATCTTCAGCAGTACCTGGATCCAGGTGAGGGGCTCAAAATTCTGGAGTTGCCATGCAGTGACCAGGAGGCAGAGCGCATCCAGTGCCTGGTCCTCCTGGCATCCTCAACCAACAACATTATTCCAAAATTCCAGCACAGGTACACATTGGTGAGGCAGAAGGTGAGGATGCTGTCTCAGCCCCCAGGACACAAGGGCCTATGCCCTCTCTACATCTGCACTCAGAGTTCAATAGAATATAAGAGAAACAATGGAGGACATCTTTGTTGTGTCCCCCTGTTCTCCAAACTGGTGGTGATGGCACAGCAACCATTGGGGATCTTTCTAGTGGACCACAACATCCTTCTATAAGGTCCCCTGCTTCATTCTGCTCTGGGATGAGCTTCATTCCTTTGCATGGAAAATGAAAAGAGGACACTAGAGTGATATGGCTAGCCAGGAAAGCTCTCCAGTTGGTCTTGGCTTTTTAAAAGCCCTTTACCAATGGAATATACCAAGCATCATGGGCAGTTCTTCACTGGCAGAGTTGAGGGAAGAAAACCAGCACACCTACGACAGGTGTATTAGAGGTTCACCAGTACCTCCCGGTTCACCACTGCCTCCAACTCTTTTTTGGTGCCAGGTACTAATCTTTCATGGGTTCCCTTCTGGTTTAGATTATCTAGACATCTTTCTTCCTCTCTTTGAACTCATTTTTTAGTCCATCTATAGGATCCTACTCCACTGTAAGCCTCTAGATTGCCCTCAAGAATTTTAACTTTCCATCCTCTGCCTTCTCCCCCCCCCCACCCACCCCGATTTCTCCTTTTAACTTTTAAAGTCTTAATTCTGTGTCTTTTTTCCTTGTAGGTATAAAAGTTGTTTTCTGGAAGTAGCCATCTGTAGTCAATTCTTGAAGTGGCTTGAAGTTCCATAGATGGCTTTCTTTTCTCTCTCTTAGTCAATATATAAGTCATTGTTTTGAGAGTTTCATCAGTGTTAGCATTTTTATAGGATCTCAGATGCACTTCTGTAAAAGTTTTATTTCTCCTTGTAGGTGCAAATTCCATTCTGTAGACCATATCAGTTTTATTGTAGGTTTCTTCTATATCTTCTGTATAGGAACATCCTTGCTTCTCGGCCTCCTTCGGTTGTGGCTGACCTTTCTCCATCTTATTTGGTGTTTGTTGTTGCAGTAGATCCATTTTGTCTTGCTTAAGAGCAAAAAATTCATTAACTGATTTTACAGCAGCAATGACTGAGTTTTGAATTAAGGTTTGGAGGTCTTCAAACCAAACTTGTACTAATTTAATATCTACAGGTTTCAATACATCTAAAAACACAGCCTCTGGCACTTTTTGTAATCTATCTATAGCATCCATTTTTGAAGCAGTATATTAAAACCAAAGAATCTCAAACTTATTTTTCAACAAATCTTTACAGTCTCGCTGCTTCTAATATTTATAAAACAATAACATAGTCATATTAAGGGCAAAGTCAGTATCAACAAAAGTCAAGGATCTTATCAATTGTTTACATTACAAAAAGCAATCAGAACAAAATGTACTTTATAATTCAGCAAACATAAACATAGAATGTTATGGGAGTATGGTGTATAAGAAGTTCAGGGTAAGATCCAGTTCTCCTTTCTTCCTTTAAAAAATAAAATATAATCCAATTATTGAGATATAATCAATTATATTCCTTATTAAAATGAAAATAATTATAATCCTATATCAAGTGTTGATATAGTCCCAGATACTTTACTTCTAGCTCCAGACAAAAAGAGAGAGAGAGAAAAAGAAAATATATTTCTAAATCACTGAAGTCCAAAAAAGTCCAAAAACAACTAAGACCAGTTGTCTCCAATTTTATATTCCACAAAAGAAATTATTTCAGACAAAAGCCTTCCCTTTACTGTTTTGCCCAGGAAGTCATTTGAAAAACACTTGAAGTTCTTTTCGTAGCCACTGCAGAAGGAATGGAGGTGAGACCGGAAAGAGTTCTTTACTCCTCCATTCCTTTGTCCTTTTAAAGGGCTTTTTAATAGGTAGATAAAGTTTCTGTTTTTGTTGCTTTTAAGCGTACTCACGGTGATTCTTCATCGATGATATGGATGAGGTCCAATTTCTTCCCCTTTCTTGGGTAGTCACAGCTGGGCGCCCTGAGCCTGCTCTGGCGGGGTAGGGTGGGATATAAATTAGAATATAAAAAACATAAAAATAAATGTCTGACATGGGTGCTCTCGATCAGCTCCTGCGTTGAGGCAGCTCTCAGACTTCCACCCACTCACTGCCGCTCGCGGGGGGGGGGGTCCAAGTCAAGCCCCCTGCAATGAGTTCCTCTTCGGGGAGCTCATAGGAGTTTGGGAACCCCCGAACCCCTCTATAGGAACCGCTGATCTGGCCGTCACACAGGAGCTTGCCCCAGTGCAACCATTCTTGTTGCGCCAAAACCCCACATCCATTGCTTGGTGTATTTTGCACTTTGTAATATTTGACCTCTGAAGAAGACTCTTGTGAGCCGAAACGCGTCCTTTTTGTGCATTTGTCACTTTTAATATTTTATGAGGCTTTACTTGAGCCCCTACAAGGTTTTTATATGTCTTTGAAATAAACACTCTTTTGTTTATACTTTTGGCTCTCAATAAGTTTTCTAAACTTCCTTTGGAGGTTTTTGCTTGGTTGGTTTAGTTTTTCCCCCCTTTTGGGGGGGTGTACTGGTTTTCAGCTGTGAATTTTTTTTTAGATATGGCAGTAGCAGGAGAGATGTAAAATTTCTGGAAATTTTGAAGCCAAGGGAACAGATTTTTTTTCCTAGAAAAAACAGACATTTTGAGAAAGATTGAAATATATGCAGTACTTACTGTCCTATCAAACCTAAACTAATTTTACTGCTTGAACAACATAAAATTCATCATTTATAACTTACTTAGCATAAAATTGCAATATTTGGCATATTTATAGGATTTAAAGGTTATAAATGCCTTAGCTTTATACAACCAAATTGCAAATATACCCAGGACTTGAGAGGGAACTGTAAACTGATGCACCCAGTGCTGTCTTAGCATATATACCTTAATTTTTGCTATCTGGTTAGAGAGAAGCTTTAGTGCCATTTCTCCCCATCCTTTTCTTCTCCCTCCTGCCAGGAAGGGCAATAAGCTAATTTTTACCCATTGTGGAGTTAAAAGCTTTATATATCTACTAGGAATAAGACCCGTTGTGGAAATAAATACAAAAAGATCTAGATAGAGGCTCTGGGAGCATGCCCCAACCTTGGGTACTCAGTGTCAGTTTGCTGTGGCGACCTCAGCAGAGTGTAATGACACAAAGTCTTCCATTTTCTCCAGGGGATCTGAACTCTGCCATCTGAACAGCAGTTGTAATTCTGAGTGATCTCCAGCCCTCACCTGCAGATTGGCAACAGTGGTTCCCCAGGAGGAAATGGCTGGTTTGGAGGGTGGATTCTATGGCATTGTACCTGTCTGAGGTCCCATCCACTCCAGGCTCCATCCCTCAAATCTCCAGGCATATAGTATAGACTGCATAGATTTTAGCACCAATTTTACTGTATAAAAATCGTTTTTATTGTTTTAGTATTTATGATGTTGTTAGCCGCCCTGAGCTACTGGATAGGGCGGGATAAAAATCGCAAAATAAATAAATAAATAAATAAATTATCCCAACCTGGAGTTGGCACCCCTATCTCCTTCCCAGACAACCATCAATGTACTGTTATCTGCCTCTCTGACTTCAGATTTCCATCTCCTCCCCCCTCCCTGCAGCCTCTGCCTAGAAAAAGTACAGTCTTTCTCCACAGTGGGGACCAAAGCAACTCACATCATTCTCCTTTCCCCCTTTTGATCTGTACAACAATCCTGTGAGGTAGGTTAGGCTGAAAATCTGTGACCCAAATCACCCACTCAGCTTCCACAGCAAGGTCTCCCCCTGGAGAAAATAACTGCTTTGGAGGGTGGACTCTATGGCATTCTATTCAGCTGAGGCTTCTCCCATCCCCAAACTCTGGCTTCTGTAGACTCCACCAAAAAACCTCCAAGAATTTCCCAACTTGGAGTAGGCAACCTAGTCAGGACTGGCCCCAATGAGTTCCCCACAAAAGCCAAAGTAGGCCTGGAAAGGGCCTCCTGCCTTTGCCTTTTTACTGACAGAACCAAGCTTGGTTGCCTAGGGAAAGTGAGCCACACAGCCGTTTATTCAGACAGGGAATGGCAGTGGGTGGGGGACAGGAGTGGACCCAGCCCCCAGCCAGTGGTACGCGAGTACTCTTGAGTGGCAGTTGATGGGCCAATGGCTGATGGAGTGCACAGCATAGCCAGTGGGAGAGCCGGAAAATGCCCATATACTGGGCTTTTATATATATAAGGTAGCCCACCTTGTCTTTAAAAGCATTTCACTCATTCAAAAAGAGAAAATATTTCATAGTTTTTTTTCAGTACTCCCCCAAAATTTTAATTTTGGAAAATTAAAAAAAAGGCCTCAGAATTCATGTAAGTTTTTTTCCTAGGCCTTCGTATCTCTGAGCAGGAGCCATTGGAGTGGACAAGAGTGAAAATACGTGCATTGTAAAATTACCAGGCAGGAGTTCACGAGACCCAGGATGCATGTCAGGATTGTCAAACCCGTTAGTCACATGTGAGAGTGTAGTCATTGTCTTCCTGAAGGTGGTTGCTCTTCCGGTGATTCACCAAGAACATATAGTTCTGGAGGATTATCCATATAACTAGGGGACTCCGTGATCTGATCAGGAGGTCATCCAGTAGGGAAGACATGTACTCCTCAGACCTGAGGAGGCAGTGTTTGCAGATCAGGTGGATGGAGACCTGATGGTAAGCCTCGTTGAGGTTGATGGAAACCAGAAACTTGGGAGAGTTGCCCTAATTGACCAGAGGGTCTGCATGTGGAACCTCCTTCTCACAGTTTCTTGAGCCTCTACAGATCTTGGATTGCTCTACAGTCAACATCATCTCTGGGTATGACAGGCCAGATAGCATAGATCGCTGCAAAAACTTGCCTTCTCTGGCACTGGCTCTATGGCTTGCCCTTTGAAGGGATCAAGGCCGGCTCCGGGGTTTTTTTTTTGCACACTAGGCGAGGCTACCTTCTGCCTGCCCCCCCCCCCCCCCGCCGTGCGCCCACCAATTTTCAAACACCAACACGCTGGTCACCTGCACATCCCTCCCAGCTATTTACTAACATATAATAGTAACTAAAATACATAGCTGACAAAGTAGTTTTGCTATTAACTCATTTCCAGACTGTGGCTTCTTCCCAGGCTGTTTTTGGGAGTACACTGAAATGCACCACCCAGACACACATGTGGAGAGTGAATCGTACACAGATCCGTGTTTAATAAAACAGAAGGCCAATGGGCACTTTGTGGACTGGCAAAATTCATTCTAGCACGTTTTTGTGAGCCACCAACAGTTTATGATGGGATAACTGTAGTCAGTCTTGAAGAGGCCACTGGGCTCTCGTTTTGAGTTACGCTGCCCGCTGAAGGAAACCCGCAGCGCGAGGGTGTTGAAAGTGAAAAGTGCGCGTTCCTAGACCCCGCCCCTCTCGAACTGGCAGTTGCTGCCCAATGGCTCCAGCGAGATCACGTGGCACAAACAGGGTGCCACAACCACGAGACGATAGGAGGGGTGGGAGGAGAAAGGAAAGGAAGATGGTTCCTGGCAAGACTTACCAGTGAGTTCGAAGTGCGGCTGGCCATTTTTTCTTCCCTTTCTGACCCTGGCAGCTCCTGGACGTTCTCTTTTTGGTCCCCCATCGTTGCCCTCCCTCCCTCCCTCCCTCCCCACCATCCAAACGCAAAAATCCAGAGGCACAGGTAGAGCCCAGGGCGGCGGTGGCGGGCAGAGCGCATGCACCCTGGGTCCGTGTTTAGGGGAGGGAGGGGCAGGGCGGGGGCGCCCCCTCTTAAGGGGCCACTCTAGTCCGCTGCCTAAAAATTGTCTATGACGGGCTGGCCCTGGAAGGGATTGTACAGGCTATGGCATAGCCAAGGTAGTTTGGTATATCTACTATCCTCCTACGATGGTGTCAGGTGGAAAAAGGATTAGACTGGGTGTTGAATGTATTCCAGGAAGTTTTTGGAGACTCTGGAGTCTGTCAGAACAAACCTCTGGAGGACCCAAAATAACTGAGGCTGTTACAGTTGGACCTATTGTTCTCTTTATTGGAAGGACATAGCTTTCCTCTTCTCTTTCATCTCTGTTTGCGACCTCATAAGGGGCCAGAAAGTTTCTCTCACTGATAGGGAATCATGGAGATACTGGTTTTGGAGAAATGATTCACCTACCAGTGTTTCAACTATGAGCTGCTATGGCTGACAGTGTTGGGAGTTAGAGACTAAGCTGAGGACTGAATAGCATCCTGTCTGGCATCTGCTGAGAATTTAGAAGCTCTCTTGATCTTGAGAGCTTCTAACCTAATCGGGAGCAGGGTCTTGTAGGAGTTCCTCTGTAGAAGTTCGTCATAAGAGAAAATAGAAAAGGAAGAGCCTTGATGGGCCATTTTGAGAGAGAACTTGCTCTTCCTTAGCTTCAGAGTGTGTCCTCTCTGTCCTTGGATTAAATAGTGTCTAAAATAAGGCCAGCATCCACATGTCCACCACTGGAAAATTCAGGGCTTTCTTGAAAGGAAAGAGTACATCTTTTGCAAAGGTGTTAAGGTCCCTCCCCTCATTCAGGGAAGCCTTGCCAAAAGAATATGAAAAGGGGGTGTATGGAGGGTCTAGGACCCGTACCAAAAATACTGGCATGTTCCCTGTTGTAGTTGTTTTGAGCTGCCACTGGAGGTGCTAGACTGTCAGAAAAATTATATTCCCCTGACCATTCCCACTCCTGCTGCACTGTAGCCATGGAATCAGCAGAGCTAAGAGTGCAGTGGCTCAGTGACCAGAGGGGCAGTGCACCTGGATCTAGAGACAGAGTGGTGAGGCTGAATGGAGGCTCCATGTTCTGCTAGGCCTAGAAGAGCTTGTGGTGTGCATAGGCTAGGGAAAAGCTCTGGTGCCACGGGAGTGTAGGAGTCAGAGTCCTTTGGGGGAATTATGTTGATGGTTGTGAGATCTTATGGTTGCCTCTGGGAGGGTGGGGAGAAAAGAAAAAGGGAAACATAGTTCCTGTGTCTGTGGAGTCTCTTAGTCCCCTTGTCTTTTGGATGTCTCTCACCACTTAATGGTTAAGCGAGTTACTCTGGGTGAAGGAAAGCCCCATCTACAGTCATGGGGTTTTTTCATGGCTTTGTCCCCACTGGAACTTTGGTGGTGGGGAGAGGTGGCAGTGGAGCAATCAACATTTGCTGGGCGTTTCCCCAGAGACCCCATACTGTGGAATGATGACTGTGCTGTTGCCCTTCCCCCAGTTGCCTTTCTGGGGGGGGGGGGCGCAGGCGGTGTTGATGTTTGTGGGGGCTTCTTGGCCAAGAGCTATGGGGGGTTGTTGAAATAGCAGAACTGGCAGTGGGTTTTCTTTGGACCTGACCAACACCAGCACTTTGGTGTAAGAGAGGTCCCAACTGCCCACTTACAGTCCCTGCTGCATCCTTGGTGGGGTGGGAAGGAGACAGCAGCTGCGGAGCAGCTAGTGTTCACTGGGCCTGTGGTGGCTGGCTCCTGGATTTTTGATGGTTTCTGCTTCAGGCCTGGCCAACACTTGGAGCTTCAGTGCAGAGAGAGGACCAGCTGCCTTTTCACTATCCCCACCAACCTTTCAGTGAGGACAGGGAAGTGGCAACAGAGCCAACAGTATTGTCCGGTCTCACAAAAGAAGGCTATTGAGGTTTCTGTTCCAGCTGAGTTGTGGGGCTGCCACAGGTAGTTGCTTTCACTGGGAGTAAGCAACTTCTTTCCTGTCCCTTTCTCTGCTGGAGGGGGGGGGGGCGACTGTTGATTTTTTTTCACATGCTTACACATGGTAGTTCTAGAACTGAGACCTCTGGAAGCTCCTCCAGCCACAGAACAGGAAGGGCCAATTACAGCACAACCATTGTAATTAAGCTTCTGCTGTATGTAGGTTTTGGATGGCAGGAAATCCACCGGAGGAAAACTAGAAGTGAAAGTGCGACTCAGAGAGCCACTCAGTGGACAAGACCTTCAGACAATTACAGAAAACTGGCTAGTCCTTGAACACTAGTTGCATCTAAGGTAGGAGTATCTTTATTTCCTATGTAGACTGCGACTAGGGATATGAACAATATAGTGGGAATATGTTTATCATCAGAAGTTAGTTATATAAGTTCATGTCATACCTTGGCTTTCTATGTTGCAGCTCAAATATTTATTTATTTATTCAAAAAAATTGAGACTATAACTGTAGGTCACTCCTACCAACAGCATGATTATATGGCAAGGTTGTTGCTCTTTCATTTGACATATAGGACATATTCTAAAACTGCAATAGTGCTTTGCACTATTAATGGTTTGCAAGTGCAGTTTGTATAGAATAGTTGAAGATAAACTTCCATTTATGACTATTTGATGAGTTTTGCTGGACCTATGAATTTTTACTTCTGAAATTTTCTTTTCCTTGCTATAGGCTCAGAAGTGTTAAAAGCTACAGAATGGACTGAATATACATAGAGCTTCTACAAGCACCAAAGATGTTCAATGAATGCACTACTGAACATAACATCTATTTTCATAACTATCATATAGTGTGAGTTGGTAAGCTTTGTAAGTCTATTACACGGAAGGTACTAGAAATGATAATGGGCCAGAGCTAGTGGAAAAGCATGCAGCAGGAGTTGACAGACTAGATCCCATCCTACTGTCCCCTTCTCCCAGGAACTGCTGTTTTTTCCAAAAAATCCTCTGAAGGCTGGAGAACGTTTGTGAACAAAATGCACCACAGTGCAAGAAAGGGGGGGGGGGGGAAGCACCACCCCTCCTCTGTCTAGCCCACTGACAGACTGTCCTGCCTTAAAGCCTTGTTGAGACTAATATTGTTAGTACTACATGAATGTTACTTAAGGTGTACTGAATGTTCCCTTATGCAAAGGAAGGGCATGTTTTCAGAGGTAGATTTTATTTTAATAGATGGGTGGTATATTAACTTGAAAATATCTTGTGGTGTTAGCCCTGGAATAAATTCTGTTCTTGCATACAGGATATTTTGGTCAAGCAGCTGCTACTCAAATGCCTGTAAATTGCTCTTTTCTTAATTGCCTGCAATGAGGAATTCTTCAAACGACATCTCCCATCTCCTCTGTATGTGCACAAACACCCCCTTGTCCTAGGGTAACAAAACCTGATGAGCCTTTTGAAAGGGTTCTGCACCATATTTGAGATGACTGTGAACAACGTCTACCATCTGCCTCTCCTCTTTGAAACACAAGAGACAGCAGTAAAGTTGTTTAGTGCTTTAGGAGGCTACTGCACTTAAGTTATCTAGAATGGTCATAATGTATAATCCTGGGGATCTAAAATTGCCTGTATGTTTTCCCCATCTTCAGGCAGGTCCTTAGAGGTGGCTGGTGTAAGAGGATAAGCCTATGGCAGCAGAACTTCCCCCATGCATAGGTTTACATCCAAGACATAGGTCTACTCTGGAACTAGCATTTCTGCTTCTGTCTTCCTAAGTGGATGGAGACAATACAGTATTCTGTTTTAATTTTAATAAATTTAATATACAAAACTACATGTTGAAAATAAAAATATAATATGCAGTCTTTTGCAGTGTTAACTGAATTTTAAAAGTACATTTTTTCTTTAAACAAGTACTCATTTCTTAACAATATGGTCATTAAGGTCATTTTAAAGGCTATGGTTGAAGCCAACCAGTCAATACGATTTTGCACAAACATAACCCAAACAAGTGATTTTTTTTTGTTGGGGAAAGGAAGAAAACTTCAGTCATTTTCCCCCACCATAACTTAAAGCAAGCCTAAAGGTACTGAATAAACTGCTTCTGTGGTAAAACTGGAATGCAATCTCTTGAAGTAAACCTACAGCAGCTATGTAGTTCTTTTGGATATTCTGTAAGTAAATCTGAGTGCTGACTGTTGCAAAAAAGAGGAAATTATAAAAACCAGCTTGCATTTTTATATAGAAGAAAAACAAAACCAGGACATGTAAGAAGGCTCTGATCTGCAGGGCCTTTGTTCTGCAGCAGATAGGTGCTTACTAATGAGTGGCAGAAGGTTGAGCACCTGAGTTTGTGCAGATAACAGCAGTCTAAGAATTTCAACCATATTCATAATATGTGGCCAGCCATTCAAAATAACAATTCATTTTAATGGGATTAACGTCTCCTGCACCTTATTTTTGTGCCCAGTTCTAACACCCTTGACTCCCCTCACTGTCTCAGCCGCAGTTTGGCATAGGCTTTTAGCAAGGTTTTACTACTCTTAGGCAAGCGGTGGCAACTTACTCACAAAAGAAGCTGTACGTATATTGAACTATACTTTGCAATTTACCATAGCTGGTATTGCTATATACAAATGCAGTTCTCTTAAGAGTAACAACATAAGAGAAGCCATATTGGATCAGGCTAAAGGCCCATCAAGTCCAACACTCTATGTTACACAGTGGCCAAAGACCAGGTGCCATCAGGAGTAGATCTGTAGCAATTATTGTCTACTTGCTGATGGAAAAAGGACAACCACAGATGCTCTCCAGTTTCAGATCTGTTTGACCTCGAGGTGCTAACCCTAATTTCTTTGTCCGTTATCACCTTGTAGCTGAGTGGTAACTAATCAAAACAGCAACTGCTGTTTAGAGGAAGCCTAAACTTGCCGTCTCTTTTCTCCAGCTTTTCCCACTCAATGACAGTTTCTCCAGGATGAAGACATAAAGTTTACGCCCATTGCCAGTTTTTGTACGCTGCAGCAAGAGGGCTCAAACGGCTCTCCTCTTAGGTAGGTGAGGCAGAGTGCAAGCCAGACATGCAATAGCAGCCAAACTATTCTAGTTCTCACAGGCTAGCTTTATATGGTGCTGCTACTATCAAGTGTTAGATAAGTGCAGGCTTGATGCTAGGGCTAATATAAGTACAATACACACCACTCAAGGGAGGATGTTACCTTTTTTTAAAAAAAAGAGAAAGCAAGACCAACTGGAAAAAAACAGGGATATCACATTAACTGCTCTTGAAAGCTAACACATCTCATGCCTGTGGCAGATTCTTTTGCAATTTGCGGAGAAGGAAATTTTGATGCAGTTGTATGCCAAGTTGTCAATCTGAAGGGACAGTTTAAAGAAAAACAAGGTAAAACTATCCTATTTATACACACACACACACAAATGCAAGCTTTAATTTACATACTGCTTCTAGAGAGATACTTCTGTTTTCCTTGGACATACTGCTTGTTCTGTACATCTCTATAGAATATCCCACCATGTCTCAGAGGCTTTTTTGACCAATAATCTGGTCAAAAATAAATGTAAACAATACTATTTAAATGTCTGGAGAAATTAATCACAAACAGCAGTATGAGGTCAGAATGGAGGTCTAGATTGTTTCTTCATAATAAGTTCATCTACAAACATTACAAATGTGGACAATTCCTTTTTTATTTATTCCCTAGTGATCTGCGCACCCATTTGAGCATTGACTACATGACCATAATTGAAAACATGATTGTTGTTGGTTTCTAATCTGTAACAGAAGTATATTAGCTGCAAAGATAGCATAGCCATTTTATAGTATAGAAGCTGCCCTGATCCTGTTCATTGACAAATGCATAGACGATTCAGAATTATGGAACAACTGTTCTCACCCCCTCATAATAGTGTTAACAAAAGCTTAATTTTCCAGTTTTTTAAAGTGCAAATGATTCAGATACGACTGCTGCTGGAACAGGTCTGAACAGAAAATGAAGTCCTCCTATGAGATGTTTTCCAGAATATAGAAGATGAGCTCCATTATGACTGGGCCTTCGCTTAGCTGACATGCCCCTCCATGAATCACTGGAACTAAGGCACTGTCCAGGTCATTCATATATTGAGAGGGCAGAGGCTGGCCATTACTCCCAGCCTGGTAGCCAACCTACAACGCAGACAAGATTTTATTCAGGTTGGGAACAGCAAAAGGCAGACTGCAATAACGCTAAGGTTGAAACAAGGTCACTCTATGTCTTACACTGCACAAGAACACTTATCTTTAGGTAGTATTTTCTGTGAAGGAATGCAAGTCAAAGCAGGCCTCAGGGACCCTGAGACCAAATTAAGAACAATCTAGAATATAATTCTCAGAAAACTGTCATTCAGGATTACAGACAGAAAAGCAAACACAGAAATATATGGGTGATGAAAATTTCCTCTTTTTTCATGCACAGATACTAGTCAATATCTTAAATGTACAGCTAAGGTAAAAAGATTATGGGCAAGTGATTATGATTACATTAGAATTCCTATGCATCAGGGCAGGAAGTCCTTCTACCTCCCTGTTTAATATCCAGCATTTAAAAAGAAATCAAACATTGTGACAGGGATATAGACAACAGTGCTAAGGTCTGTCATCAGAAGAAAAATATGCTCAGTTTTTAATATAAAATGCAGAATCTGAGGTTGCTGCCCTATTAGCTTTAAAAAATTACCAATTTCTAGCATCACCCTTCCAACAAGTGATTGAAATTTTCCTCTCCCCTCAGCAGAGCTGCACTGGCAGAAAAAGGGAGGGAAGTGTTTTTATACTTCCATGCAACTATTCCTCCACATACTGAACCATGCAACTATTCCTCCACATGGTTCTGGTAATCTCAGGAATAATCTTTCAAGCAGTTCAGAAGAAACTCTGGAAAAACTGACTACCAATTTGTGCAAGGTCTATATAGTAACAAAATGCATCTTAGGTTTAAAAGGTCAGAAATCATCATACAAGATAAATGAGATACTATTAGAATTGTAAAAGTGTCCACCTTAAAACCGATGCTTGGATACTACTGGGAAGAAATGTACAGCCTAAAACTGATAAATCTCCACATCAAGCACCAACCAAAAGGAAAAAATCCAATTGTGAGAAGGTGCTACTGATTTTCCTTTTAACCTTTCTAACCACCCCTTGCCTTACTTTCCCCCCAGTAACTAGTTGATTTGACTTACTTGATCAGCATCAAGTGTAACCCGTAGGCCCAATTTGGTCATCCCATCTTCCTTCAATAGCTTCAGGTGAGGACACAGAGCCAAGCAGAAAGCCTTGGCCACATTCTCAGTCAACCTACTGTGGTCCGCTGGGTCACTTAAGCCATTATGTTGCTCATCGTTTTCCAAAAAGAAAACCTGAAGAAAAAAAGACTGTTCCAGACACAGCACAAACAACTTGTAACTTTCTGAATTTCTATACTAAAAATGCACTTGTTTTTACAGCTATAGACATGATATAGGCAATTTTTATTATTCATTCAGTTAAAACAAAACCTTTTAGGTTAGGGATTGTGCCTGTTAGGGAGCAAAGAAGCACAGATGTTGAGGAAATGGAAGGCAGCTAGGCTTACTGCAGTGAGACCAGATATCACAAAGAAATCTATTCCAGCCACAATGAAACATTATAGCTAAAAAATTGAAAACTCTTGCCATTAGTATCAAAGAAAGGCAGAGAACATTTGCCAGAATAATGCAGGAGGGCAATCAATAAATATTGCAAAGAAGGCAGAGGTGTTTTAAAACATCCCCTGGAAATCAGCAGAGGATATACAGGTATATAGGAGCTGCCAACACACATGGTACTATGTATCATACGTCTACTAACAGGAAAGGAAATTCTTGGGGTCATTCTTGGATCGCTCAAGCCAGTCCAATCTCATCAGATCTTGGAAGCTAAGCAGGGTCAGCATGGATGGGAGACCTCCAAGGAAGTCCAGGGTCATGATGCAAAGGCAGACAATGGCAAACCACATCTGAACATCTCTTGCCTTGAAAACCCTACAGGGTCACCATAAGCCAGCTGTGATTTGATGGCACTTTCTACCACCTTCACCACTCTTGGATCAGTAGGAACCATACAGTCTCTCTAGGTAAAGGTAATGGCTTCCCTTGCTCGAAGGCTAGTTGAATCTGACTCCGGGGGGTGCTCATCTCCGTCCCCAAGCCAAAGACCCAGTGCTTTCCAAAGACATTTCCATGGTCATGCGGCTGGCATAACTAAATGCCAAGGGACACAGAATGCTGTTACCTTCCTACCGAAGCGGTACCTATTTATCTTCTTGCTTTCAAACTGCTAGGCTGGCAGGAGCTGGGGCCAGAGATGGGAGCTCACTCCGTCATGCGGCACTAAAGTCCCAAACTGCTGAACTGCAGACCTTCCGGTCTGCTGCTCAGCATCTTAACCTCTGAGCCACTGTTTTTTATTAATTAAGGTAAAGGTTCCCTTGCTCGAAAGCTAGTCGAATCCGACTCTAGGGGGCAGTGCTCATCTGTTTCCAAGCTGAAGAGCCAGCGCTGTCCAAAGGCGTTTCCATGGTCATGTGGCCGCCGTGACTAAATGCCAAGGCACACGGAACACTGTTATCTTCCCACTGAAGCGGTACCTATGGTTCTACTTGCAATTTCTTGCTTTCGAACTGCTAGGTTGGCAGGAGCTGGGGCCAGAGACGGGAGCTCACTCTGTCATGCGGCACTCGGGTCTCAAACTGCTGCAGTAGTACACAATTATTGTGTACTATACACAACTAACCTCATGAAGTAGCTAGCTAGGAAAGATTTTTCTGGTTAACAGAAATAAAAGCCTATATCATACAAAGTCACAATCACACTAGAACAAGACAAAGAACAGTTTGATTTCCTCACCTCTGTCCATCTAATGACTTTCCCATTGGCTTTATACTCTGAGCCATGGAATATCTTCACACTTGTGATAGACTCCATGGATTTCCCATCAATGGGGCTTACAACACTGGAAAGAGAGAAAAGGCTCTCTATTAGCAGGCTATTTCCTTCAAATGCTATGCTTTTGGAGTTGTGGCTATATGGACATAGCTCAGAAGCCAATATAAAGCAATGTTTCACTGTTAAGACAACTTCATATATGATAGCAAAGTGCCATATTTATTTTAAGGTATCAGTTACTTCCCTGCACATTTGAGATGGCTAATAAATTTAAAAACACATCATAAAATAAAATTTTAAAACTGATCAAATATCCACAGATTGCCACTGCCAGCATCATCATACTTCCCAAAAGGCTCATGTAAACAACAGCACAGCTTTAATACTGCCTCCTCCTAAAAGCAGGAAAGAGAACCTACAGACTGCAATAAGGAGCCAGTTCCAAAGCCACAACTGAAAAGGTTCTTGCCCTCTCAAAGGAAATCTTCACTAGCTGGGCAGAGGACACCACCACGAAAAAGTGATCAGAGGACCTAATCTGGCATTGTGGATTTGTACAGAGAGAAGCAGTTCTTTGCAGTTTTCCACACCACAAAATGTGTGCAGAAGAGAATTTGTGGAAATCTTGCACAGAACCTCTTTCATACACATTTTTAGTCAAACAAGTTTCATGGGTTTTAATGTTTTAAGTAATGTCCCCCCAAAATAACGCTAGCTCTGCTACATACTGACTAGTGCAGGTTAATCAAGTTCCTGTAGCAAGCTGGGAACCCACAAAGATTTGTGGGGGAAGTGGGGAGGTACTTCATTTCCCCCTTATTCTCCCGCATGTTATTTCCTCTTTTCCTCCGCCTGGCGGCTGGCACACCCTCACCTTTCCCTGCTTCCTTCTCTCCTTCCCACACACCAAGCTTCTCTACCTGCCCCCATCTTCAGCCTTATTTATTATATAAACCATTTGTACCCTGCCTTTCTCCCCAATGGGGACCTCAAAACAGCTTATATTGTTCTCCATTTTATCCTTACAACAAACCTGTGAGGTAAGTTACACTGAGATAGTGCCTGGCCCAAGGTCATGACATAGTGTGGATTCAAACCTGGATCTCCTAGATCCTAATCTGACATGCTCACTACTATACCATAATGGCCATTGTGCAGTGGCTGCTGTTGAATACTAGTCAGTAGCAATGGGCACGAATCACATTTTTGCAGTTTGTTTAGTGACTCAACCGCACAGATATGCCAGTCCTGAACTGTTCGTATAGGTTTGTGGGCCATTTAAAGTTTAAAACTCTGCTCCCCATGAAAGCAGGGGGAGCAAAACCAGAAGGTTAATACAGGGTGAAATGCCTCCTGGGGGCATTTCACCCCCTCCTTTCTGCTGTTTGTGACTTTCCCCAGCCAACAAAAAGGAAGGGGTAAGAAATGAAGTACCTCTCGGGGCACTTCACCTCCTTCTGTCTGCTGGCTGTGGCCAGAAGAAAGGAGGGAGTGAAATGCCTCCTGGAAGGCACTTAACTCCTTCCATTCTGCTGGCCCAGCTGTCTCAGCCCACTCGCTCAGCCTGTTTAAAGAGGTGGCGCCAGGCTATTGGGGAGTAATTCTCCATGCCTGCTCAGCTGCCTCGGGGTGCCTGACACAGCCCCTTTAAATGGGCTGTGCAAGCAAGCCGAAGACAGCTGGACCAGTGTTGAGAAGTCACTCTCAGGCTCCCTTGTCCAGCCTGTTTAAAGGGGCTGCGCCAAGGAAGTGCCCCTGGAAGGCACTTCACCCCTTTTTTTCTACTAGCTGCAGTCAGGAGAAAGGCGGGATCTCCCTGGAGGGAACTCCCACCTTTCTTCTGACCAGCACGAGCTGCTGCCAGGAGAAAGCAGGGAGAATCTCCCAGGAAGGGACTCCCTTCTACCTTTCTCCTGGCTGAGAGGCAGTTTGGTGTAGTGGTTAAGTGCGCAGACTCTAATCTGGGAGAACTGGGTTTGATTCCCCACTCCTCCACTTGCACCTGGCTGGATTGACCTTGGGCAAGCCATAGTTCTGGCACAGCTGTTCTTGAAAAAGAGCAGTTTCTGTCGGAGCTCTCTCAGCCCCACCTACCTCACAGGGTGTCTGTTGTGGGGAGGAGAAAGGAGTTTGTAGGCAGCTCTGAGACACCTATGGGTAGTGAAGGGCGGGGTATAAATCCAATCTCTTCTCTTCTTCTGTGCCAACAAGCCCAATACAGCTGGGCCAGCATGGAGAAGACTCTCCATGCCAGTCCAGCTGTCTCAGGCTGCCTCATGCAGCCCGATTAAGGGGGCTGTGCCAGGGAGCCCAAAGTGGGGGTGAAGTGCCCCCTAGAAGGTACTTCACCCCTTCCATTTAAATCCTGATTATAGCTTCCTGCAGCTTTTTGCAGGGAGCAGAAAGTAGGGTCATTTAAACCCATATTCTGCTCATTCCAGAAAGCCACAGAAAGCAGTGGTGGTTTAAATGGCTCTGAGCCATTTAAACCCTTTCTGCTGTCTGTGAAAAGCCACGGGAGCTGAAAGCTCTAAGCCATTTAAACCAAACAGCTGAGCAATGGGGGAGCTCCCAGCTGTTTCTGGTAAAGAGCAGAGGTAAACTCCTGCTTTCTGCTCTTCACAACGTATCATGACCCACCACGAACTGTGCCAAAATTCATGGTAATTTGCCCTGGTACTTCAGTTCACAAACCTGAACAGGCCAAAATTCGTGATGAACTTTAGTTTGTCAGCCAATTTGTGCCCATTCCTAATATTGAGTCGCCAGGTGGCTGCTTTTGGGCCTCCTGGAGTTACACAAGTTGTGTGGTTGCTGCCAGGCCTGGTCCCAACAAGTTGTCTGATGTAGGGCAGGGGTTGGGAAGCAGAGGGGGCCTGCAAGGTTGACAAGCCCCAGAAAGGACCCTTCCCCTTGCCTTTTACTGACAGAAACCAGAAGCCTGGGGATATTGCTGTGGTTACCTAGCAACCTCCACAGTAGCCACTCAAAGGGCATCCGCTTCTTAATACTACAGCTGCTATCATTTTGAGAAGTTCTAACCCCCCCAATGTATTTTTTTTTTCAGATTGCTCTGCAAACCTGGGGCTTTTCTCAGGGTTGTAAAAACGTTTGGTTTGTCTGTTCATGCTGTTCAGTCTCTGGATTTAAGTATCCATAGATGGGTCTATGCTGGGAATTAAATATATTGATATACATACACTTGAACACCTTTTATAATCATTTAGTTTGGTTTTGGTTTTTCAAATGTGAGAAACAATGATGGCTTATCCACATTAAGTATTCATGTTACCTTTTAAAAAGAAAAAGCTCACTACTCCCACAACGGTACCCTGACACTTGAAGAACATTTTCTTACAACTGAGCTTTTTTTGGACAATGCACTAGAAGCACTGCTTTAAACATGGAGGGTGTTTTTTATGGAGGGAACAGGTTCCTCCCCCCACTCCTCCAGACAGAAAAGCTCCACATACAAAGCTACTGCCACTGCAATTGCAAGGAGGATGCTGTTCATTAATCCACAGAATACCCCAGGAATATCACGTGCCGGTTGTAACTGCAGATGCAGAATGGGTATTATTGCATGGGTATTACTGGCAAAGTTGCTCTTCAAAGCAGTGTCCCTGCTGAGGCAAGAATGTAGCATATGCTGCTGCCTTACACTGAAAAGTATGAAGACATCCTTGAAAGCATAAAAACTAACATGCTTAGGCCTTAATATACCACCAGTATTACTAACTCCTGCAAGTAGGGAATAGTTATCACATATACAAGCAAAAATAACTACATGTACATTCACCTGTCTGAGACAGAGATTCATATATGCCACCTACATCACTGTAACTATGGCCCTGTGTTTTAGTACAAATGCAGCTGGAAACTAAAAGCCCAATCAGAAGTTTCCTAACAGGTTTGTAGGGTCATGTCTGCACACAAAATCATCATGTGAGCAATATAAATGTATGGAAGCAACTGTTGGTGGTAACTTCTCACAGAATGCACACAGAGTGTCTATGCACTTGATATGTAGAGTTTAATACCCTGAAGGGAAACTGATGTGTGATCAGCCCTTCCCCTATAGAACGAGACTAACAACTATAGTCCGATTTTGGTTTTCTCCAGGGTAACCAAAATGTCACAGTGTCGTCATCTGTGAACGAAAAGCACAGCTTATACATGAAGTTCACTGCCTGATCATGGGACATTCCTCATTTCTTAACCTACTTCATAGAACTGAGAATAAAGCGCAAACATGCCACCCTATGCATACTGAAGAGAAGGACAGGATGCAAATGTAAAAAATATATAATAAAGGGGCATAATGTGTCTAATAGGGGAAAGAACAGAGTCTATTTTTCTCTACATAAAAGTGAACACAACTGATGTGAGCTGTAGTCTCCCCACACACACACACCATTATTCAAAGGATTTTTCTTATTACTGGATCACTTCTTGAATTCAAGCCAGGCTGACAGAAAAATGCTTCAAAGAATGACAGAAAAGTATAATATTGGGGAGGGGCAAGTGTACAGAGAGGTTTTAGCTTTTCCCCTGCGCCATCTTCTATTTAAAAGAGGAAACCCCTATATTACCTCCTGTTTGACACATGAATGAGCAGACATATGAATCAGTACATGAGACTCCCATCATATATAGTTTGGCATTAACACACATATCGATAGAATCAAATCAGCCCACAAACAATCTAATTGGTTTGAAAATGCTAGCCCATGCCCATCACAATTATTAGCTCCTAAGATTATTAATAAATAGGCAGACCAACTCACATATCTCCTTTCTAAATGGCACATGCTATCAACAGACAAAATTATAAGCTAAGAGACTACTGCAGTATTTACCCCTTGTTGAAGTTTTTGTCATCATCCACCCACTGAATGTGCACATGCTCTTGTGGCTCTTCAGCATCTATTTTACCACAAGGAACAGTGAAGTCTTTCATCTCCCTCAGAGCCTGCCTCAGGTTGTCCATATTTTCAGCTGTTATCTGGACCATGACACCATCTGAGGAAAGATGCAACTCAGTAACCTAACAGCTGTGTTACGAAGTACCTAAGAAATGCATGACATGTATCTGATTGGATCAATGAAACAAAAGATTTAAATCCTAAAATAAAACATTTGGAATTTATATATGGTGGGAGATTGGGAGCAACTGAGATTTGCATGCCATTTTCACATTTGCTTAGGACCAATCCGCACTCTATAAAATTAAGATACACAGGTCACAAAGATTGGGCTGACATGCTCTATGAATGCAGCTCTTATGCAAGTATAAAATGTAACATGCAAATGCCATTTGGGGTGAGATGATACTAGTACCCGACCAAGTGTTCTTCTTGAATGTCAGCATAAATGTCCTGTAAATAGTACTTCAGTATAGTAGTAAGTAAACCCACCTCTGAAAATGTCTTATAGATAACCATACTAAATTGAGAGAGAAAAATGTTGCTTCAGTGATCCTCTAAAGTTCACATGAGTGTGGCTCTTCCCATGTTCTAGGGTTCAGACATGCGGATATATAAACTGAGAATCAATTTCATAAAGATGCTACCGAAGTAATTCATCCCTTCAAAAAACCAATCACATTTCCATGCTTACAGTTTTTTAACACTACCAGGCACTTTTATCAAAGAAGCCATGTTCTCACATCTACATGCTCCTTTATTCATTAAAAATAAACTACTGCCTTGGAACTTGCCATCATCAAAAAATTCTCAATGATCCAATTGCTTAATTTTAAAATAGTAATATAAAATGCTTTGTAAATAAGCCAAGCTCTATTACCCTAATGCTGATCTGCCACAGAGTAACCAACTGTGTACCTCATAATAGCTCAGATCTTATCTTACCTTCTACAATACTGGACTTTGCAAGATAGCCGGAAGAAGATTTTAAAGCTCCACTGAACACAAAAAAGCTGGCTCCAGTCACTGCAACACAAGAGTCACATAATATATATAAACAAGCTGGATTTCAATGAAAGATCACTCAGAAATGATCCACATGAGGATAATGCAGCACAAATTTATGCAAATTGCATTTCTGATGCTTGATCAATAGTTTTCTAAGTCACGTGAAACATTTTGCAAATTCAGTTATTAAGAGCAAAGCTCATTACTATTAACATTTTACCAGCTATTATTTAAAATAAAGGAGACGCTCTTGCACTTTTGGGGGGATTTAAACATCCCCCTGAAATTTTTTCAACTTTTTTTATTTTTGTGCACATGTGGGGACTGGCCCACGTGTGCACAAACCTCCCCCGCCCCCCCAGCTGCCCCCGGAGCGCTAATTTAGCGATCCGCACTCTGGGGGCAAGTTGGGAATTAGATATATAGATACTGTAGTAACCTTAAAATTGGATTATTGCAGGGGGGGGGTATATAGATCTGCTTTTGAAGACTGTCTGGAAGCTTCTGCTGATAGACCCATTTGTTAAAAGGACACATTACTCCAACTCTAGCACTGCCAGATTCAAATAAATATTCTCTCTGTAAGTGCATTTCTCATCACAGAAATATAATTTGTTGATGTCAGGTAAATGTTAATCCGCATTGGGAGAGACAGGTTTAACACAACTACTGCTGCTCAGAAATATTTTAGGGTTAGGGTTGGAAAACAGCAAAGTTTGCTAGGCCTACTGCATATAAAGAAAACATATATAAAATGTTTCACAGATGGCATTGGTCCCCAGATAGAATAGCTAAATATTACCCAAATGTAATGAACAATTGTTGGAAATGTAAGAAAAATGTGGGGACATATTTCCACATGTGGTGGATGTGTGGGAAAACTCATAAATACTGGTTAGGAATCCAAATGATAATTCAAGAAATAATAGATATCAACTTGCCTTTTGAACCAGAGATTTTCTTATTGACTATTATACTGGATGGTTATAACAAATTTGATTTATGTATGGTAATATATATTTTAACATTGGACAGAATCTTGTTTGCAAGGTATTAAAAATGGATAAGATACCATCAAAGGAAGAACTAGTTCAGAAATTATTGGATATGGCTGAAATGGACAGACTAAGCTCATTACTTCAAGGGAAAGAAAGAAACTCATGTAAAACTTTGGTCAAGAGTGTATAACTGGATACAAAAATATTGAAACATTAGGACTCTCGTGATTGTGTAACAATTTAAAACTATAAATAAAATAATAATAAAAATAAACATTGTAGTCATTATGTAGCATAAGATAAAAGAAAATGTTAAAGAAAGCCAAATGAAAATGGACAGTAATGAAAAATGACATAGGATACAACCACAGGATTAGCATGTGTGCACAACGTACTCCAATTATGCTGAACTCCAAGTCAGTTTGCTCACCACATAGTATCTGAGCATTTGTTTCAGGAGATATTTGAATGAAAACTCAGTTTTCTGATCTTGTGTTTAATTTTAAAAAGTGCTTAATAGCAATAGTATAAAAGAAATTGTCCACCAGCACGCTATTCATGGAGTGAAGCCATCAAAACTTACCCTTCCGTGGTTGATTATGAATACTGATAGCCTGTGTCTGGTAGTTCCCATCATCATTCTGTACACACACAAGGTGAGAGTCTGCCCTCTCATTAAAGCATGCTCCACCTGCTAGAACATGTTCATTGGATTTATTCATGGCTTTCATCATCTGCAAACCAATTACGAACAGAATTTGCCATGTCTGTTTAATATCAGATAACTTAAAAGCAAAACATTTTTGGTTATATGGGAATTTTTTGCATTATGCCTGAATACAGACACAGCTGAGACTGCCATTGTTGAGGCCATCAGAGGACTGCCGGGAAACACCCAGGTACCCCTCCATGGTTTCCTGCTCAAGCTGAGAATTCTCTTCCAGAGTATATTTTGTTTAGAAGTGCCATTTTTTAATTTTTGCAAGCTACTTTGGAAGTCAGTTATCAGTCCCAAAGACTACCCACATTTGCCACTCAAGTTGTGAAGTACCCTCCCTGAGAGAGGTCAGCCTGGCTTCATCACCGCTCGCCTTTCAGTGAACAGTAAAGACACAGTTATTTCAGCAGACATCTTGACAGCAAGCAGTCTTAACAGCTACATCTATGATTCCTTTGTGCTTCTATATTTAATGTGACCTGCTTGATAGCTGGGTTTTAATTACTGTTTTACTGCTAGCTGTCTTGGGAGTGAAAGGCAGGATAAAATATTTTAATAAATTGTTTATTTTGTTCAATCAATCACAGCAATTTCTCTGAAACTAAAGTGTCATATAACTTATTCATAGTACATACCTCATTGTATCTGTTGCTGGGAATTTTTATGCTAGTTTTCCTCACTTCCATATCAACTACTAAACCTTGGACAACTGGCAATGTATACTGGTAATTTCTGAAATCCTGTCAGTGTACAAAAAAATAAAATCATTACTATGGACATACACTGTGAGGTGGGATTGAAGTACAATTAAAATATTGTATTTATTTATTTGCAAAGACCAGAATTCTTTTGTTTTAGACACAATGTGAGAAAATCAAAGGGGAATTTGCAAACAGCAACAAAACATTTGTCAATGCAACAGCATTTTATACCATCCAGATGCTGCAACACTCTTTTTGCCTGAGAACACACTACAAATTTAGTGTGACTACATATCTATGCTTTTTACATGCCGAGACATACAGCTGCATCAATGTTCACTCTGTTCCAGAGAATAGTCCCTTAGTTCAGGCTAAAAGAGTACCAAAGGACTATTTAAACACATGAAGTACCTTTAATTACCTATATACAAAACTTGACTAGTGTCAAGAGGTGCGCAGAGCTAGTTCAAATCTCCAGAAATGTTAAAGGTCGCATCTTTAAGATTTTGTTTTTACTCGTGAAAAGGTCATTAGCTGCATAAAAATCTAGTATTTATAATTAAATATGTATCTAAGCTAAGCAATCCAGATGCTATAACTAGGGATAGGCACAAACCTAAAAAAAGGCGGTTCGGTTCGGTTCGGGGTAGCTTAATAACCAAACACCAAACCGAGCCAAGTGTGCCCCACACGAACTGAACCAGTATAGCAGGTTTGGTTCCCCCTTTCCCTGGGCCAGGAGAAAGGGGGGATCACCCGGGAAAGGACTTCCTTTCCCCCTTTCTCCCAGCCACAGCTCACCATGGCCAGGAGAAAGGGGGCGGAGATCGCCTCTGAAGGGGCTTCATTTAACTCTTCCATTTTGCTCTCCCCATTTCAAAGCAGTGGAGAGCAAAACCAAATGTTTAAATGACTGTGGGCCAGTTAACCATTTGATTTTGCTCCCCCCACTTTGAAGGGGAGGAGCAAAACTGATGGGTTAAATGGCTTGCAACCATTTAAACCTAACAGCTGAGCATCGGACCCCGCACCACTCAACTGTCCGGTTTAAATGGCTGACCCTAAACAGACAAACCAAACTAGCCAAACAAGTCCAGTAAATCTTCAAGGAATGTGACTTCCCAAACATTGGATCCAGAGTTCCAAACTGGCCCAAGTTTGGCCAGAATTTTGGCTTGTGAGCCGGTTCACGCCCATCCCTAGCTATAACCATATTTTCAGAACCCAGGTATATTAAACGGAACACCCAGGCTTAGATACACCAGAATGTTTCTGCAGATGAAAAGATATCTGCCCTGTTGGAGCCTAACATTCTAACCTTTTTCTCCCAATGCAGTCCCTAAGGAGCAGCATTTCAGGAGGCATTTGAAGAGAGAGAGTCACGCTCCATTCATAGAAAACATTTTGTCCGTAGAAATACTCCAGTGGATCCAAGCCCCATCCCTATGGCAAAAAGAATCTCATAATAATCACTTACTGCAAGGAGGTTCATAATTGTGTGTCCAGTCTCTCCAAACAATGGCTTCCGAAACCTGACACTGAAAAGCGGGCAGGGATACACTAAAAAAAAAAATTTTTAATTGAGAAATTATTCAAATTTATCTTCTGAAAAGCTTATTCAATTAAAAAACATGCATTTGGTTGCTGGAAAACCAGCTACAGAAAAGTATTAATAGGAAGCCAATTAAAGAATAGAGCTGCTTTTGTCAAAATCATACACAAGCAACTGAACTTTAACGTACTCAAAGAACACATGGTTGGTTATGAATCACAAGTGGAAATACTCTGAACACGAAACGTTACAATCTCTGCTTCCCTCAACAACCCTGTGAGATTTTCAAAATTAATGTTGAAGGTGAGTGGACACAAACTATACAGCCAGAGGGCTGCAGTGAGGAGGGGAACTGACAAAATCTTTCATCTCATATTTGCACCAACTGAACCATCACAGGCAGAACAGCTTGACTGAGTGATTTCCACAAGTTCTCCCATCACTGCAGCCCAACCCATTCTGGGACCACATGCCTGTTTTCATTCCAGTATAAGCTTTTCAGAGGTCTCAAAAGAGTTTCTGGGGGAACAGGGAGGAAAGGAAAAATCCACACTCACACTTTTTAGAACCAACCTATTACATCCACAAGGACACTAAATAGTTGCTCAATTTTTAGTCTATAGCACTGAAATATCAGCTGTGCAACACAAATATCCATGTGGGAATTATTCATTGTACTTTATGTAAAACCACAGAAGAATATGAAGTGTTTTCTAAATGCAATATTTATACTGGCAGGGGCATACAATTTATCTCATCAATACATTGCTGTGCCAGGAAGAGAAAAATAGATCTCTTCCTTGCTACTTAGTATATATAAGCAATTATCACAAAAGAAAAAAAAACAAGGTTTTTGACATACTAGCTTAAAGATTTCGGAAATCTAGCATTTGTTGCTGTAACTTGGAGCACATCAGCACAATTAAGGGAAAGATGGTTGCTTCAGCACATCTAACCTTCACACACAGGAAGGGTAGGATCCTTCAGCCCATGCTGAACCCAATAAAAAAATCACTGCAGGTAAAACCTGAAATCTTCCTTCAGCTTTTTACTTGCAGCACAGTAATATTCTAGGAAAGAAGTTTGCCTGTTAGGGCAACAATTTTTGCATTCCTGTTTTCATACCCCAAAACCAAATAAGCAGTGCATACTGCAAAACCATATGAATAGTACACAGAAGCCACTGTGTGGATATGACATGAAACCATTCTAATAAGTCACAAGCAACTGTAGCTTACGAGAGCAATCTTTATGGAAATGTGAGAAACTTGGCTTAAAGACTAGTTATTGCCTTGTATCTAAGGAGATCCACTCACAAAGTGGACCTTGTGGAATAGCTTCCTCTGATGCAGTCCCCTGAGCCCCCTGAATTTTTGCTCTTGCTGGTCAGTGGACCCTTAGGAACTGCTTTTATGTACACAGTGGAAGCCTGCAACGGTGTAAGGAAACCTGCAGAAAATGCCAGCCCCTTTTCTGAAGAAGGCATTGTCTTTTTGTCTGCAGGATGGCTTGGCTGGATGCAAGCCATTGTACCAGCTTTTAATTTTTACGTCCAAGCATAGTTAGGCTGCAAATGCTTCTGAAAGGCTATGTACACAGAAGCAGCATTCTGCAAATCACAATTATTTCAATTTCAACATTACATGTATAAATAAAGGAACAACTGTGGTTTAATGTAATTAATTTAACATGAAAAATTCACATAACCCAAGAACAATATCACAAAGAGCTACATAATAGCTGAAGTGAAGATTCCATATATATATATATACATATACATACATATATACATACATACACACACGATACTTACACCTGTATTCAGCTCCAAGTCTCAGCATCAATCGGATAGGAAATACTTTGGCCCATGGAGTCTCCCATTTCTGGATAAGAATCCCAAATAAGTAAGGAGGAGTCGGGAGCACCAAGTCCTGCAGTGACTGGTATGCAGGTGTAACATACAGGAAGCCACCATGTTCCTTACTGTTTAGGAAACTCTGGCTGAAAAATGAGTGTCCTAAATTTCCCACAACATTACCTATAAAACCAGAAGAAGCCTAGTTGTTTTAAAGGATATATGCAGACATCAACAATTGTATCAAAAGGGCACTCAGTCCCTATTTGCTATTACACAATAAGTCATAGAACATTTCAATGTTATACTAAAGTTGCATATTACCAAGCACACTAAAAAACAATTACAAATATTTTCCTGCTCAGTTCCAAATCATTATAACAGTGAACTAGTTCCCATGCCAATCTCAAAAGCAATAAAAACAAGGCCACCCACAGACAGTGTTAATCTCTCCTTATATACAATTCTGTTTTGGTCATGGACTCTCCTGAACATTCCACACGCTCCCAAATCAGTTGGCTCCTTAATCTGTCACTCAGAAGCTCCCCTTATCCACTGGCTGCGTTGCCTGAGTCTTGCCTCCAATATTCTAAACAGTCTGCTGTTCTTCTCCCCTCAATAGCCAGTCGGAACACAGAGATCATTTGCATATGCGGCCTGATTGGCCTTTGCCTCTAACATTCTAAACAGTTTGCTGTTGCTGTTGGGAGTCAGTAAATATGTCCTGGGGTAAAATACATATCCCAATCTTCCCTTAAACGGTCACTGGAGTTGCCAATCTCCCTGTGGGGCCTGGAGATCTCCCAGAAATCACTGTGTTCCCCAGCCACAGCACATCATTTCCTCTACAGAAAATTTCCCAGTTATTACAATGGCTGCTTTGGGCAGTGACATTATACCCTGCTTAAGTCCCTCTGCACCCCAAACCCTGCCCTGCCCTCCCCAGGCTCTACCCCTCAAATCTACAGGTCTTGCCCTCCCCTTAGTATTGCCAGCCTCCAGGCAGCACATGGAGATCTCCAAGATCAGTTCTCCTGGAGAGAATGGCTGCTTTGGGCAACAGACTCTATGGCATTATACCATGCTGAGGTCCCTCCGCACCCCAGGCTCCACCCCTCAAATGTACAGATATTTCCCAACCCAGAGTTTGCAACCCTGTAACTGGCTATGGAACCACTTTCCAGACCCTTGCAACCCAGAAGACATGGCATAGGAGGAGGTGCTTTTCTACCTTAGCTGCCACTGTATAGCCCCAAGTCTGTATAAGTCAGGGGTGGAGGGAACCATATCTGTTACCATGAGGCTGTCCTCCTATACTACCCACTTGGGGCAGCAAAATGACTTGAGATAGCCCTGCCTTATAACTAAGCAGAAGGAAATAAACATGACTTGCCTCCCTCTATTTTCCCCTTCCCTCTGCCGCCCCACCAGCCACAGCTGGGACACTCACCTGGAGCTTCCTTTTAAAGCCAGTTGTATTTCTTCCCACAACGGGTCTTACTCCTAGTCTAGATATATATAAAAGGCTAGCCATGTTCCCTTCTACCTAATTGGGCCAGCCTTTCAAGGTCATTTGCATATGTGGGCTGATTGGGCCTCACTCCATTCTGCACATCATCGAAATAAACATGACTTGCCTCCCTCTATTTTCCCCTTCCCTCTGCCGCCCCACCAGCCACAGCTGGGACACTCACCTGGAGCTTCCTTTTAAAGCCAGTTGTATTTCTTCCCACAACGGGTCTTACTCCTAGTCTAGATATATATAAAACGCTAGCCATGTTCCCTTCTACCTAATTGGGCCAGCCTTTCAAGGTCATTTGCATATGTGGGCTGATTGGGCCTCACTCCATTCTGCACATCATCTCCCCCACCCCCCTGTAGCCAGTCAGAACACAGAGATCGTTTGCATATGTGGCCTGACTGGCCCTCACCTTCAACATTCTAAACAGCTTGCTGTTGCTGTTGGCACTGGAGTCACTGAATGTGTCCTGAGGTAAAATAAATTTCCCAGTCTTCCCCTAAAAGTTCACTAGGATTGCCAATCTCCCTGTGGGGCGTGGAGATCTCCCGGAAATAAACATGTTCCCCAGCCGCAACACATCATTTCCCCTACAGAAAATTTCCCAGCTACTACAACTGATCTCCAAATGACGAAGATCAGTTCTCCTGGAGACAATGGCTGCTTTGGGCAGTAGACTCTATGGCATTAAACCCTGCTGAGGCCCCTCCCCACCCCAAAACCTGCCCTCCCCAGGCTCTACCCCTCAAATCTACAGGTATTTCCCAACCCAGAGCTGGCAACCCTGTTACTGGCTATGGAACCGCTTTCCAGACTCTTGGAACCCAGAAAACTTTGCATAGGAGGAGGTACTATTCTACCCTAGCTGCCACTGTGTAGCCCCAAATAAATATAAGTGAGGGGTGGAGGGAACCATACCTGTTACCATGCGGCTCTCCTCCCATACTATCCACTTGCAGCAACAAAACTACTTGAGACAGCCCTGCCTTATAGCTAAACAAAAGAAAGTAAACATGGCTCACCTCCCTCTATTTTCTCCTTCCCTCTGCCGCCCCACCAGCCACAGCCAGGACACTCACCTGGAGCTTTTTTCTAGAGCTTGTTGTACTTCTTCCCACAACAGGCCTTATTCCTAGTCAATAAAACACTGAAAGGTTCCAAAGCCAAACATCTATGATGGAGGCCACCATTTCCAAATTGGTATTTCTGCAGACAATGATGATGCCCTCCAAAACACTTCTTAAATAATGTGGCAGAGGAAAGCCAGGAATAACTCTGTTTTAGGGGAAAGTTGCCTCTGGAAATAAGCAAGTGGGTACCACGAAACACTCTGATAGACCACACAGACTTCAAGAGCACCACGTTGGACATCATCGATGTAAATTAAATGCATGCGTTATGATAGTGGCCCTTTTCAGACAGCCTATCTATTCCATTTTAGTAACTGGTTACTCATGGAATCTGTCTGACATTTCAGACAGACTCATTTTAGTAACTGGCTGCCAATGGAATTAATTTACCTGTTCAGTCAATTCTGCTTGTGTCTTGTTGGGGAAGTGTGCCTGAGCCGTTGTTGACAAAAACTGCTTTCTTCTATAATCAAACCCTTCCTCCAGCTTCTGAATCACTGTAGTGTGCTGTGTGAAATGTCCCATAGCACTTCCTGTAATGCCGTTTTCTTTCCCCTCCCCTTTTCACCCCGCACGCGTGATTTTCCTCAGCCATTTTTAAGATTCTAACGTGAGCACTAAAACACTAAACAAATATAGCAGGTCAGTGTAATAGTGGCACCATAGAGATGCCTGAACTCTCAGCCTCATTTGCAATCCCCCCCCAAGCCCCCGTCTGCAGCTCAGGGATGCAAAGAAGGGGAGAAAATCCACTTTATCTCAAGGTGCAGCTCTCCCCAATGGTGCATTCCCAGTATGCTTGGAACAGCTGCCAGGTCCTTCTTGGCTACCGGGGGGCGGGGCGGGGTAGGGCCAGCTCCAGGCAGGGAAACTCCTGGAGATTTGGGGATGGAGCCTGGGGAGGACAGGAACCTCAGTGGGGTACAATGCCATACAGTCCACCTTCCAAAGCATTCATTTTCTCCAGGGAAATTGATCTCTGTAGTATGGAGCTGTGCTGTCATTCTGGGGGCATCCCTAATTCAGGGAGATGGGTAAAACTGGAAAAATTTAAAAATCCAGGCAGCCTTGCTTCTGAGTACACTTGGGCTGAATATCTATCCCAAAAGTGTGTGGAGGGCAACCTGGGCATGGACCCTGGCTAAAGTGGGGAGCAAATGTTAATCAAGCTACAGAGATAGTTCCCCTGGGGGAAATGAATGCTTTGAAAGGTGGACTGTATGGCATTGTATCACACCAAGATCCCTATCCACCCCAGGCTGTTTGAGCGTATCCCATGACTGACACAAGAGTAAATGTACTGAAGCCAATGGGGCTACTCTCATGTAAATCTGCATGTAATGATGTTTACACTTTCCCCATGTATTCAAAACAAACAAGGCTGAGAATGAGTCCAGGTATCTATATGGTGCCACTATGACACTGAAGTGCTAATCTGGTTTAGCACTCACATAAGAATGTTTTAAGAAAACCCTCAGAGGAAAGCGTAGTGAAAAAGGGGTGGAGGAAAAAGCGGGACTGTTTGAAATGACATAATGCTTCAGAGACGGCTCATTAATGGAAGGGAAATCGTGTGAAACCCCTGTCCCTGTATTGCTTTACTTGATGACGGGCCAACGACGAATAATATCCAGTTTAGAACGGTAATGTGAAAAGGATACTTTGATTTACACTCAAGGAGGCCTTGATCTCAGATAAAACATTCTCTGAGGAAAAACACTAAACTTCAGAGAGTAAATGAGTTTTTTCTATGGAGACAAACGGGCAGGATGGTGACAACCGTTTGCCCTCCTGTCAGGAAGGGGCAAGACAGACAGCTATTTGGATATCCTGAGTTGGGCCACAAAGATTTTGGGAAGTGTGCCTTAATTTGATTGAAGAAAAGGTACATGTGGGGATCCACTCCAACCTTCATGACAGGCTAAAGTGAAACCTTCCCAGCTGGGACAGGAAGGGTAGACTGTCTGGGTACCCTGTCAGAAGTGTACAAGCCAAGATCCAGGGAACAGAGAGCAATGGGGTGAAGTCCTTCTTGATCAGCATCTATTCTTTGCATGGGTTTGTGTCCATTCTAGGGAAGGGAATGCTAAAGTAACACTAGTGACTGTACAACTTAATTAGCTCATACGCTATATTTTCTTTCCTTAATTCTGTAACATCCTGTAGTGTTTTGATATTGTTTTCCAATGCTTTGTGCTCCAGTGAATTGAGATTGTATTTCTGTAAATAAAAATATGTTCCTTTCAAAGATCTCAGACTGCAGTTAAAGAATCTTACACCCAGGGCACCTGACTGCTCACTGACGCAACAGATCAGAAACTCCTGACTGGGCTACAGACAGTTAGCTGGCAAGGGAGGGATGTGTGTGCTAAGAGACAATACACACATGTGTGCACGTAGCCCCTCTCTGTGGGTAGAATAAGGAAGGGCAGAACCTTGGTGGTGGTAGCTACCAAACAAAGACAGTGAGAAGGGAGGGCTAGGGACACCCTTCCTGTCTCCTTCCTCACCTTTTGCTGCTGCCATCGTGGCATGGTTTCACATCTCCATCGGGATGCAGCCTTAGAGATCCAATTCCGCTATCCACAAAAATATATAATGTAATCCTCCTGTTTCAGAAAACTGGGGGGGGGGGCCAGGAATGAAAAACAGGTTGCTTACCTGTAACTGAGGATCTTCGAGTGGTCATCTGTGCATTCACACCTCTGGGATATAGTGCACCTGCGCCGACCCCGATCGGTATAATGGATAGCAAAAGGAATTTTCGCGCCCGCTCCCCGGTCAGGTGCGGGGCCCCACTGCACATGACCAAGGGAGGGGCACGACAATCCTGCCAGTTCCTTCTGACCGCTGCCTTCAGTCTCCAAAGAAAGCAAGGAAGGACCGAAAGCAGAGGGGAAGGAGGGCAGGTGGTGTGAATGCACAGATGTCCACTTGACCTCAGTAACAGGTAAGCAACCTGTTTATCTTCTTTGTGGTCTCTGTGCATCACATCTCTGGGAGACTGACAAGCAATGCCCACCTACCTGGAGGAGGGAGCTGAGGTCTAAATCTGCGCCCCTGCAACACCGCTTGTCCCACAATTGAACGCTGATGAAGACGAACATCAAGGGCATAATGCCTCACAAACGTATGAGGCGTGGCCCAAGTAGCTGCGTTGCAGATATCTTCCAACAACGCACCTCGCAGGAAGGCTGTAGATGCTGCCACTGCCCGGGTAGAGTGTGCCCGTCAAGGACCCGGGAGCGACCTCTTGGCTAGCATATAGCACAATTTAATAGTCTCCACAATCCACTTGGATAGATGTTGGGGAGACAGCTTCTTCCCTTGAGAGGGCGGAGCATGAGAGACAAACAAAGCCAGAGATTTCCAAAAAGGCCGTGTTCGATTTAGGTAAAGGAGTAAAGCTCTTTTGACATCCAACGAATGAAAACGGTGTTCTTCCTCTGTTGAGGGAGACGGAAAGAACACTGGAAGAACAATGTCCGCTTGCAGGTGAAACTCAGAAACAACTTTCCACAGGAAAGAAACATCTAGAGCCAACATGTCACCATTATGACGAAAACTCAAATAAGGTGGGTCACAGCGGAGTGCTCATAACTCACCCATTCTCCTGGTGAAGGTGACCGCGACTAAAAAGGCTCTCTTCCATGACAAAAGCTGTAGACTACAAGTAGCCATCAGTTCAAATGGTTAGTCCATGAGCCTTGCAAGCACCATGGGTAGATCCCATGCTGGCATGGGTCCACGTGATGGGGGGGAAAGGTGGGTCAGACCTTTAAGAAACTTCTTGGTCTGGGGGTGAGAGAAGACGGAGTGACCATCAATCATAGGGTGACTGGCCGAAATTGCAGCTAAATAGACCTTCAGCGAGGCACAACTAAATCCTAGGTCTACACAAGACAATAAGAACCCAAAGATTGCCATCAGGTCAGATGGTGGTGGCGGCAAGCCTAACGAGGTAAGGCAAGACAAGAATTTCTTCCACTTCCCAGAGTAAGAAACTCGGGTAGATGGCCTGCGACAGTTAAATAGGATGTGATCTATCCTGTCTCTGACCAATCGAAAAGGATCCTCCAGATCGTGAGCTTGAGACGCTTCCCATCATGATGCAGAATCCGACTCTTCTCTGCAAGAAAAAGATCTGCGGCTGGAGGAAGGTGAACGAAGGAGCCCTTGGATAGGTGGAGCAGAGTGGAGAGCCAATGTTGTCGAGGCCACCACGGTGTCATTAAAAGACAGCGTGGTTTTTCCTGCATCAACTTGACCAATACCCTGGGTATTAGAGGAATCGGAGGGAAAAGGAATACATGAAAATGTGACCACGGGACTAGAAAACTGTCCCCCAGAGATAGGGGATCTATCCCCGCTCTGGAGCAGAATAGACAACATTTTCTGTTGCTGCGTGTTGCAAACACATCCACTTCCGGATGGCCCCAAAGGCGAAAGATTGGGTGAAGATGACTCCAATTGAGCTCCCACTCGTGCTCCGCTGCCCCTCCTCTGCTCAAGAAGCCTTTCTTGTGCTTCTTAAGTTTGATAAGCCGAACGTCCTTGCCCTCCTTATGTATTTTGGAAGGAGTATGGGCTTCGGACTGTTGTGCCTGTATCGGGCGTTTCAGCACCGATTTTATGACATTGATGGAGGTCGATGTCGAAGACATGGCGATTGTCGCTTCCGATGCTGGCGTTGACATCAATGCATGTCCAGACGTCTCCTAAGATGACGGCGCCATTGGAGAGAGTGCGGCTTCCATCAGCGCCACTTGCAGTCTAGCAGCCCTATTTTCCCTGGTCTGCTTGGAGAACTTGGAGCAATGTCTGTGTCTAAAAACCTATAAACATATTATTAAAAAAAAATAAAACTTTCCCAGGTATAGACGTGAAGCTGACAGGTCAGTAGTTACCTGGATCCTCCTTTCCCCCCCTCTTGTAGATGAAGACACACCTGCTCACCTCCAGTCTTCTGGCACCTCACCTGTTCTCCAAGAATTCTCAAAAATAATGGACAGAGGCTTAGAAATTATATCTGTGAGTTCTTTTAGTACCTTTGGATACAGTTCATCTGACCCAAAGACTTAGTTCCATTTAAAGAAACTAGATGCTTATGTACTACCCCCTATGCTGATCCTAGGCTGCAACTCCCTTCCCTCATCATGTGTTGTTTTTGCCATATTGAGCACTGTTTCCATTGCAAGAGAAGACTGAGGAAAAGTAGGAATTGAGCAGTTTTGCCCTCTCTTCATCACCTGTTACAATTTTACTTTCCTATCCTTGCAATGGGCCTACCGTCTCCTTGCTCTTTTTCTTACTCTGAACATAAGAAAGGAACCCTTTTTTTGTTTTTAGCATCTCTTGTTAGCTTAAGCTCATACTGAGCTTTAGCTTTCCTCTCTCTACAAGCACTGGTTATTCGTTTATATTCATCCTTGGTTATAAGGCCCTCCTTCCACTTTCTGAATGAGTCTTTTTTAATTCTCGTCTTTAGAAAGCTGTTTGGCTTCTTTAAGCTCCTCCCATTTTTCCTTCTCATAGGAATTGTTTGTGATTGTGCCTTCAGTATTTCACTTTTAAGAAACCCCCATATCTCTTGAACTCCCTTCTCAAGTATTTCTGACCATGGGATTCTACCCAGCATAACTCTAAGTTTGTCAAAATTTGCTTTCCTGAAGTCCAACCTATATGACTACGTACAGCTTTTCCCTTCCCCAAGACTGTAAATTCCAAAATTACATAGTCACTACTACCCAGGGTGCCCACTACTTTCACCTTGTCAACCAGTTCTTCCCTGTTGGTAAGAATCAAGTCCAAGATAGCAGGATCCCCTTGTTTCCCTCTCCACTTTCTGGAACATGAAATTGTCAGCAAGACAAGTCAGGAATTCATTGGATCTTTCATTTTTAGCAGAGTTGGACTTCCACCTCTCCCATGATCACTGTGTCCCATCTCTTTATTTATTTATTTAATTCCATTTCTACCCCGCCCTCCCCGCATGCAGGCTCAGGGCGGCTGAGAACTTTGAGAACTTTGTAAACTGTTCTAGGAGTGTCCCATCAAAACCCTCTGCCTGGCTTGGTGGTCTATAGCAGACCCTCACTATAACATCACTATTATTTCTTATATCCTTTTATTTTTACCCAGACACTCTCAACTGGACTTTCACGCTCCGATTCGCGTATTTCCTTACAAGTATATACCTCCTTTACATATAATGCAACTCCTCCATCCTTCCTTATTTGTCTGTCCCTTTTAAGGACAAAACAGTTCTCTCAGTGCTCTAGAGAGGAGACAAAATATTTCTCTTTTTTTGGCATTTTATATAAGGACTACAAACTACAATGAAAATAGGGGAGGGGAACTACATTTAAGGAGAAAGAAAAGATAACCACTACTAACTAAAAACCCAAGAGAGGAGATCATCAAATTAGCTTGTACACAATGCCATCCCTTAAAACGCTAACAATTTTATGAATTTAGTCAGATATGCTAATATAACTTTTAAATCTTAAATTTAGCTGTTGGAAACAGATCCCTAAGCATCTCAATATTAACAACAGTATTTTCAAAGGCACAATTCAGTCCTTTAGCCTTCATTTTTTTATTATCCTGTCTTCTCCGCAGTTTATAAGGACTTTTAGGAGCCGCTGCCCCTTTCTCAGACAGAGAGTCCTCTCCAGAAGACCTCGAGTGCAGCTCGCCACTAGACTTACTGTCCTTTTTCTCTTTATCCACCTCCTCTGGCTCACCCAACTGGATTCTCAGAAAGTCCCGCGCTTTGGAAACAGAGTCAATCTTTTCTTTTTTATCCTGAAGTTTGAAGGTTACACCCTCTGGATATAACCACTGGTAGCTAATTGCATTTGTTTGAAGAAAAAGAATTAAATCTATATTTCTTTCTCCTTTGTCTTATTTCAAATGGGATATCTTTCAGAATCCTGATAGTACTGTCCCCAATTTTCAAGGGTGTCCCCGCCGTCGCTCTCAGGATATAATCCCTCACGTGCCTCGAAGGACCAGGTTTGCCTTCTCCATTTGTAATTGTAAAAGCTGTTCTTCTGTTGAAATTTGCTTCTTTTCCAATTTTTGTACCTTTTTCTTCACCTTTTGAGCAGCGGCATCAACTTCTTTCACTTTCTCAGCTGTTTGTTCCGTAATTTTAAGAGTCTCGTTCAATTGTGTCTGCTGGGTAGTGACACCTTGGTTCATTGTTGACAGCTGTTCCTTGAGATTACGTCATCTGATCCAGCAGGGGGCGCAGGGACTCTGCCAACATTTTGGCCAACTTGGTGGTTCCTTCCGGTCGTGGACTCTCAGCTACTTTCGCTTTTAAAAGTTTCTCCTTCTCCGTCCTCTTCCCCGCCATCTTTATGAGTTGTTTACTTTCGCAAAGATTGGCAAAGTCTCTGAATATGCACTCAAATGCTCATACACGCCTTGGTAAGTCTTTCCCAACAGGTTTCGTCGCTTTTGTTTCTGCTCCCCCCCCCATCTCGCTTTTAAGTTTATGCGCATGGGAGGGGCCCCTCCCCCACTCACTTTAATTTCTAGTCCGTGGGGTAGGGAGCTTTCTTTTTGAATTGCAAATACGCCTTAATCCGACTCACGGTTCATCTTCAGTCATACAACCTCGTTTAGCTTCCGTTTTAACCGCTCGATCTCTAGCGCTTGCCCCGGTCAGCGTCGCTTCTTCCATTCGGACACTCAGCTGGAGGACCATCGGGACGGAGAAGCGCCTCGATTCCCCAGCATTGTGCTTGAAAAGAGGCAACCTCTCAATAGTCCCCTGGCTAGGAGCCTTTCAGCCAGGCTCCATGGGAGGTAGCGATTCCTCGCCCCTCCCCCTTTCTGCTGGTGCACAGCTTTCACCCACCCCCCGGTAGGTCCGGGAGGTGAGTCTGCTCAGCACGCTGCCATAGACCGGAAAAAACCCCTCAATCCTAATATTCCAGTTGTGAGTGTCATCCCACCAAGTTTCAGTAATGCCTATTAGTTCATAGTCCCCCCTTCCTGTGTTAGGACTTCAAGTTCCTCCTGCTTGTTTCCCATGCTCTGTGGGTTAGTGTAGAGACATTGGAATCCATGTTTTAAGTACCTTGAGGTTTATATACTTAGATGTGAGTTAATGCTATCTAGCATACATGCCACTCCCCGCAAAACTTTAGAGTTCTTATCTCCAGTTATTGGCATCATACTGGGCTTTGCATTTTTGTCTTGCTCCCCCACAGGATTTAGTTGAAAGCTCTCCTTATTAGGTTTGCAAGGCTGTTTCCAAAAACATTTTTTCTTACCCTCGTGAGGTGCACACCATCTCCCAATAGAAGAGCTTTTTGATCCAGTGCCATATATTTGAATATTCTGCCATATTTGCTATGTGGTAAGTCGGTATTCACGTATGCTTATCCTTCTTTCATCTTAGTAAATCAGCAGAGACACTGGGAGAAAGCAAATGTGCATACACCACTGGAAGAGGAATTCTATCAAACAACTTTAAACTCTTAACAGCGATTGTATACTTTAAGCCTAAGACATACACATAAAAACTGTCAATTAACACATGACTATGCTGGTCATTTTTTGTACATGAAAAGCTCCCATTTACAATCTACTAGGCCTCCTATTGGGCTTGCATCCAAACACACAATGATAATTACTGTATTACTACTGAAACAGAAAGCACACACCTTCAGTTTCAAAATAAGAAAAGTGGCACTGTGGTTGAGAACATGACAAATCTAGCTTGAGTTACCTCATCGTTTTATCAAAAACCTGATTGCGGTTTTAAGAAAGAGCTGAAAGCAGACATTTTAGATTATGTGAATAAAACAATCAGCAATAATATGCTAGTTTTTCCTTTTAACGCACTACAGAGAAACGTGGAATTTAACAGCTAAACTCTTTATTTTGTCACAGATTTATTCTAGTACCTAAGTTAGATAACTATAAAATACTAGGAGTAAGGCCAATTTTGGGAATAAATACAACTAGCTCTAGAAAGAGGCTCTGGGCGACTGCCCCAACCTTGGCCGGGGGAGGGGGAGTGGCTGGGGAGGGAAGGGAAAGATAAAGAGGCAAGGCATGTTTAGAAGGCAGCTGTTGGGAAGGGAATAGGAGAAAGGGGGGAATGGGAGATAGGTTATAAAAGAAGTGGGTTAGATTGACAGGGAAGGAATGGGGGGGCAAAAGATATGGGAAAGGGGAATATGGGATATGGGAAAGGAGAGAAAAAGAGGGAAGACTGATAGAGGAAGAGAAGGAAAGAAATTCCCTTTATCTCAACTTCCTTCCCTCTTCCTTTCAACTACCCCCCCACCCTTGGCACTCCACTACTCCCCCCACCCTTGCTGACTTCCCACCCACCCTCAATCCTTGGCATTCATTCCCCCCACCCTTGCTGTCTTCCCATCCACCCCCAACCCTTGACATTCACTTCCCTCCCCTTGCTGTCTTCCCATCCCACCTCAACCCTTGGCATTCACTCCCCTTATCTTTGCTGTCTCCCCCTTCCCCCCACCCTTGCTGTCTTCCCACCCACCCAAACCCTTGGCATTCACTCCCCCCACCCTTGCTGTCTTCCCACCCACCCAAACCCTTGACATTCACTCCCCCATTCTTGCTATCTCCCCCCCAACCCTTGGCATTCACTCCCCCCACCCTTGCTGTCTCCACACCACCCGCCTCAGCCATCATCAACTGAGTGGGGAGAAGGCAACTTCGGGCATCACAGGAGAGCCCTGGGTGCAGCCAAAGCCAGAGGCCAGCAGAGCCCCATCTTCCTTCCATCAGTTTTGCTGTGCCCCCACTCCAATCTCCCCCTTTAATCACGAATTTTGGCGGCTACCTCCTCATCCCAATCTCCCCCTTCAAACTAACTAAGCATATATAAAATAAGCAGGTTTTCCCTCCAAAGTGTGTCTCATGTCTCCTCCTCCTCGCTCACCAGCCCGCAGAAGGCTGAGGATGGTGGAAAAACAAAACAAACATTTCCTCCTTTCTTTGGTGCCTGCCCGAGAAGCCACTGAGTGGGTGTGTCTCTCTCCTTCCTTACTCCCAAGTAAGCAGACTGTGCACACATACAACTATTAGGGCTAAAGCTTACCTATTTTCATTTTGTAGATGTCACAAAGGGGCTTCTAGGGGGTCAGGATGGATTTCTCCCCCTCCCCGATTTTGAAAGCAAATAAATGCTTCCTCCTGTGCTCAGCCCCACCATCTGCAGCTCTTCTCCCATCTCCCAATGCTGCAGAAATCCCCAGAGGTTGCTGCAGAGCCCTGAGATGTGATGCCATGTAGTCCACCCTTCAAAGCAGCCATTTTCTCCACAGGAACTGATCTTGAGATCAGCTGTAATTCTAGAAAATCTCCCCCCACCCCAAGTTAGATAATTCTATGTGTATCTCTTTCTCATGGAAGTGAGTCTGTACAGTATATATTTGTACCACCAAGGTTGTATTCTAAGGCCCTGTTTTGGGTGTCCTTACCTTCTGTGATCAGGAGCTAGAGATGCATTCAGGATTTTTTCCCCTTCCCTTCCCTTCCCCCCCCAACCCCTTTCAATTCCAAACCTGTTTCCCCTTTAACACCAGCCGATTAGTTACCCTGCTAATGCTCCACGGCCTCTTGGGAGTTGTAGTTCTAATTCCCTTTGCTATGGTTGCAGTTAGGCCAGCTGAGATCTACAATTCCCAAAGTGCAATGCGTCAAAACTGGGGGTGGAAGAATGGAGGCGCCAGCAGGATGAGCCAACAGGACGCCAAGGCAGCTTCCCTAGTGGCCAATGGGAGGCAAGGTGAGTTGTTGACAACATGGCTTGCCTTTTATATATATATATCATACATTATTATGACAATGAAACACTATGACAATACAAATAACGTTTTTAAAGTTCTTCTTTTAAGATCTGAATACATTTTGATTGTATTTCCAGTGTTTAACAGAAAGGTAAATGCAAGAATAATTCACTACTGTGTACTGTCCTCTCCATTAATTTTTGAAGTACTGCATGGATGTATACACAGCACACATAAATATACACTGTAATACCCTCTTTCTGCAGTGATTCCTGTATTTCTGCTGTAAGACTCACTTGAGAACAGACAACACTGACAAATTTCTAGTCCAACACTGAGAAACGCAGTTAACAGTTTGGTGTCGTGGTTAAGAGCAGTGGACTCTAATCTGGAGAACTGGGTTTGATTCCCCACTCCTCCACACGAAGTCAGCTGGGTGACCTTGGGTCAGTCAGAGCTCTCTCAGCCCCACCTACCTCACAGAGTGTTTGTTGTGGGGAGAGGGGGGGGGAAGATGATTGTAAGCTACTCTGAGACTCCTTTGGGTAGTGAAAAGCAGGGTATAAAAACCAACTCTTCTTCTAGGTGTCTTAGCAGCCTCCAGATGCATAGCATGCACATACACTTGCTGCTCTTCCTTCTTTTTTGTAACCAGAAATTGATAAAGCATACTAGCTGTTCCCATCTCCTATGAAGTACAATTATTTCCCAGGTATGGTAGATTCGGTCTTAAATTTGCATTTTCAACTGCAATGTACAATTATGTGTTCTCAATAACACCAAACTAGAAAGATTCTGACAATAAAATGGAACAATACGTTGTTACTCCTATAGCTCTTCTGCAGTGATATGGCTACAATTTTCATTACAACTGCGATGTATTGTGTCTTTAAATCACCAGTAACGGAGCCCACTTCTGACACCATGTAGTGTCTGGCCAGGCTAGAAAGAATACTCCGTGAAGTCTCAGGCAGGAACAACACACAGTTTATTCGGCATCCACTCTCAACACCAGTAATCAGCTATAACGCAGTAGTACCACTCAGCCTACTCGAATAATAAATGCTTCAACCATTACAAGATACAGCTGTGCTTTGCTCCTTACTGGTGATTTAAAGACACAATACATTACCACAACTTACCTAAATGAAGTAACAAAATGCTCTCTGTTTTAAAAAAAACTCATCAAAAAATTCTTATTTCCTAACTCCCAAGTCAGCTCTGCCTCTATTCTGCAGAGAACTTTTTTTAAAGCCTAAAGGAAAAAAATACAGTAAAAATTTTGTTATTTGGCACTTGATTATCCCAGCACTGGCCAGAGGACAAGTGTCTCCACCTCAGTCACCAGACCCCTGTGTCTCCGGGTATGTGCACACCCCCACTCCTACCTCTTCAGCCAAGACAGCTTGCTGCCTCTGGTCACTGCTGGCCTTCCAACAGCCAGTGCTGCCAGCTAACATCATCCTTGGACTTCTCCTTTCGTCTTAGCCTGTCCTGAGCTGTCAAAGGGTTCCTGGGCAGCTAGGCCTGCTTGCCTACCTACTCTGTAAAACAGCTCTGTGGCTTGGGATTTATTTATTTATTCTGATTTGAAAGGTAATGTCAGGCATGGGGGCTGTTGCTATGACATTCCCAACAGTGTGATGTTTGTTCATTGTGTATTCTTCTGTCGAGGTAGTGGTCAGGGTGAGTGGGCAACGATGTGGCAGATGAAGTACAACGCTGGTAAGTGTAAGGTGATACACACTGAAACAAAAAAATCCAACTTTAAGTATAGACTAATGGGGTCTGAACTTGCTGAGACTGAGAGGGGAAAAGATCTTGGAGTCACAGTAGGTAGCTCAGTGAAAAGTGTCAACCCAGTGTGCTGCAGCAGTGAAAAAGGCAAACTATATGTCGGGGGTTATTAGGAAAGGGCTCGAGAATAAAACAGTCAATATTATAATACCCTTTTATAGATCTACGGTGTGGCCTCATTTGGAATACTGTGTGCAGTTCCCCCCCAGCAACCCTCATTCCCCAGGGAATATCAGGTAAATCTTTCATTGTAGTTGTAAAACAGTATTATTAGGAAGCTTTACAGTATTTTCTTAATTTTTATAAATCTACATTGCAGACTGATAGTTATAATGGTAACAACACCTCAGATAAAAGCCTGTGAAGCTTGTATGGCTGCTCCCCACTAGTAAGTTACCTATTAAAAGGGCATCTGCATGGCGGCTTCTCTTGATTCCAAGACAGGCATTGTAATGTCAATGCACCTTGGATGAAAATATAAGTACTCAGCCCACCTGCAGAAAGACAGGTTGGGATCTAGAAAGGATTGAAATTTCATTTGTTTGTTAATTGCAAAAACTACATATTGTATGCTGTACAAGCAATCTTATTCACTGTTTAACAATGATTTCCAGTATAACAATCTATCCATGATCATTTGTATAGCCACAGCGCTATATTCCCTTCAGAAAAATACAGGATAGTATTACAAAGAGTATCAAAAATAGAATTCAAAAATACATTTTGTAGATATCATAAATTATGCAATACCACAGTGCAACTGCATGCAGCATAACTGCAGTGTGATCAAAGGACAAAGTGGAAAGCACTTTGCTTACTTAAACATCTGGTTGAGAAATGTATTCACAGATTTAGACTATTCTAAAATACGGAGTCTCCCATTATGTGATGTATACGTTGTCTCAATATCATATTGAGTTTGAAGGGGAATCACATACACCTGCATCTAATATATGTTGTTCCATTTCCTCAAGAGTAAAGACAGCCAAGAGAATCACAGCCTGAGGTACAAATCTGATATTCTGCCCTACTCCTTAAAGAAGGCCAAACAATGAAGTCGCTGCCATACATCTCGTGATAGAATAACTACCTGTCATCAGTCTTTACCATTTTGAAACAAGCCATTTTCTCACCTGCCAAGGCATCTCGATAAAGCTGCACAAAGTGGCTGAAGATATCCTTGGGCAAACACTTCTCATCAGGTAAACACTGGAGAAGAATGACTATTTCTGACTGACCTACAGCATGCATTCCTTTCGTAGTAAAGCACCAACATTTCCGGTTCACATCTGCAGAAGAGAAGAGATTTAAAACAGTAAATAAACACTTGAAAAGTGTAAGCAAACGATATTGAAAGCTTATGATTTACTAATGGCCCTTAACTGAAACATTGGGGGAGAGTTGATTCATCACCATTATGGGAGACAGATTTCTATTATATCTTTATTCTACCCTGCCTCCAAAGAAGAGCATCCATGTTTCTCTACTCCTTCATTTCTGATTGTGTGAGAAGTTATTCATAGAAGCAAGTTTTATAAAGTAAAAGAAATGTGTTCACTGTTGCCATCTTATTAACTTAATCAGGACTTACAATTCACAATTTTAACCATGGACAGCAAATTTGCATTTAAAACAAACACCAGAGGGTCTGGGCCACCATCTTCTAGCTGCTGCATCACTGAGATGTGAGATGGTTTTTCTTCCACAGCATAATCTATTAAAAAAGATTTAGCAGTCAATTACTGTAAAATACTTTATACAATTTGGCAATAAATATTTAACCATGAGCAAACTAACTTCTTTTCCAAACAGAAGTGTAGAATTTTACAAGTTAATATTAAAACTTCAAATATTTCAGTGACTTACAGTGCAATCCTAAGGGGGTGGGGAATGTGCCGCCTGATTTTTACACTGGCATATCTCCGAGATACACCAGCATAAGAGCCAATTATGCTGGCACAGGGCCCCAGCATAGCTCCGCCATTCTCGGGCACTGGTGTAGCCCCGCAATAGCTGCCCGTCAGCACCACTGATTTGTAGGCCCCTGCACCAGCATGGTTGTGAGTGGTTCTGGGGGGGTGACGCTCCCTAAGCCCTTTCAGCCTGGGCATGCCCCATCAGAGGCGGAGTTATGCCAACAAGAAACATGGCTAGCCTAGAGGCACCAATTGTTGTAAAAATTCAAGTGTCCTTTTTTACTGCTGCGGCTATGCCCAGAAGGGCTGGAGGAGCTCAGTATGCTGACTACAGGCACAACCAATCACCTCCCTCCCCTGTGGCAGCAAAGTACCCTGCCCAGAACCCAATCGCTGCCCCCTTCCAGCCCTACTAAACCCTGGCTAGGACACAGCCCAGCTCATGAGGTATGGTGTGTGGCACAGCGTTCTGTCTCAGAGCTCCCTGCCATGCAGACTTAGAGCTAGTGGCAAAGCATTTTCATGGTGGGAAAAGCACAGAAAGGGCACTCAGCACTACTAGGTGAGCACTTTGCGCCTACACCCAAAGGGGTGAGCAAAGTCTATACTGTGTGGCTGACCTCTCCCATTTCAGTACCCAAACATATACCCCATCTCCGGAGGCAGGACCCAAAAGGGGGCCACACACTGACAGGTAAGCAGGGGCATGGTTCCCAAACCTGCTTCCCTTACCCCCTTGCTTGTGGTTGGCAGCCACCCCAACAATGCCAACTTCCACACCCAAGCCCAGAAGTGTTGTGGTTGAGTGGGAGCAGAGGGAGCCATGGAAGAAGAAGAGGAGGAGATTGGATTTATACCGCGCCCTTCACTACCCAAGGGAGTACAAACTCCTTTCCCTCCCCCTCCCCACAACAGACGCCCTGTGGGGTAGGTGGGGCTAAGAGAGCTCTTGACAGAAACTGCTCTTTTTCAAGAACAGCTGTGCCAGAACTATGGCTTTCTCAGTACAGGCAGCCCTTAGGATTGCACTGCCCAATCCTAAGAACCAGGAATGGAATGGAGTCTACAGAAGGGATCCTTGCCACCTCTCATTTTTGCTCGAAACCTGGCACCCATGAAAAGCCATTCCCCCAAGATCAGTAGAAATCAGTCCCTTTCTTGTTCCACATGCACAAGAGTGGGAATTTCCCTTCTACTCCAGCACTGTTAACAAATGTACCCTAACCCTTGAAGATTTTAAAGGGGTATAAAGAGTGTAGTGAGGGAGGCTGCAAAGATCCCTTCCCCAAACTCTGCTCTGTTCATAATTTAAACAAATGGATTTAGGTAATCTGTGGGGGGAAATGCTTATCACAGAAATAGAAAGAATAAAAATTTAAAAACTCTTTGATCTACATTTCTGAATACTATATAGTCTGGAATAGAAAACGAAATATGGCAATGAGTCTCCAATAGTAGTTTAACAGGTCAGCTCCAAGATGTTTTTAACATTTATCTGATGGATTAGCAAGGAAGCATATGGATTTATCCCCAAGTGTATCAGAAAGCACTGGACAGCCTTGCAGGAACTGTACAGGGTGTTACAGACCATCAATGTAAATGTTGAGAACTTGACACAGTTGTAAAATATATTCAGGGTCATAGCCAAATGACACTTCTTCCATGCTGGAAAGTGGTATTTTCAGCAGTTTCATTTGGCTAAGACTGGAAGACACTGCACTTTAATTTAACTTCCAGTTTCTCTTTCTGGAAGACAGATTTAAAAACAAATTGAATAGCTTTATCCAAAGAAAATATATTTTATAAAATTGCATATTTTTAAACAATATCCTAGCTCTGTTTAATAAAAACAACATTCAACCAATTTTTCTGCTGGTAAAAAAGAAGGAAGAGGTCTCCTTTGACTGCCAAAAATGATATACTGGGGACTAATGAGACCCACATGGACAAAAGTTATGTAGGACACAGGCTGTAGTAACTAAGGAGGAGGACAGAGTGAGATTAAGCAAAAAAGTTGGCTGAATCTAGCCCATTGCTTTACAATACCATTCCTCAAAATCTCACTTTGTAAATTAACTAATACACCATCCAAAGTGCTGTAAAACTAAACCTATAATCTCCAAGAAATTGTAGACTTGTTTCCCTTTGAATAGCAGCTCCTGATGCAACATGATCAACTGCTTTCAAAACTGACATTTTAAAAAGCCATTTGAAATACAGATCAGAGTTCAGCTGTTCAAAGGGGAAAAATCAAGGATTCCAGAAGGCTAGAACAACCTCACCACATCAGCCTAAACCTCGTGCAAAACACACAGTGCATGCTCTAGGCAGCTGAGGCTCAACCACCCAGTATAGATGTCATACTGTGTGTCCCCAGTACAGAATTTTAATTATTCCCCTTGGAGCAAATGCTATTATTCCTAGTTATGGTTGAAAGACACCGGATGCAGCTACCTCACTGAAGTTAAACAGTTGTAAGCATAGTTAGTGCATGGATGGGAGACCTGGTGTCCTATGTCCATTTAAATGCCCTGAAGAAAAGCAGGATGTAAGTGTAATATGTACCAAGTAGGGGCACTTAAAGACACCACTGGGGTCAAATCTAAATCTGCCCCTTGTTCCAGCCAAAAGGAGTCCACTCTGCTCCTCTTTGCATAACCCAAGTATTGCTTCTATATTGCAACCATGCTAAAATACAACAGAACATTGGAACCTAACTATTATGTTTCATGAGTGTATGGTTCTGCAAAAATATTATAAGAAAAAGACAAGTGGAAGAGACATCTGTCCCGTTTTTCTCTATATGTTAATATCAGTCTACTGATAAGATAAAAGTGCTTGTCAGGAACACAGTTTACTTCAAAAACCAACTACCAACAACATATCTGAAATATGCCCACAGTAGTTTTTAAAAACAAAAAAACTGTTTAGCCTGTGCACTTAATTGGCTAGTTAATTTTTATTTTGATTAAGCAACACAGTACTATAGCCAGGAAAAATTACTTTACATACAATACAGTTTCATAGGTAATCATTTATTTTTGTACATCATTACTATTACGGAGATTACTCAGTTACTGACAAATGGTTTCATCCCACAGTTCATAGACCAGAAAAAAATGTTTAATGTCTGATTTCCAATTTGGCTGGCATCCAAGTTCAACCTCCTGTTCTCCCTATAACTCCCCAATGCACCCGAATGCTATTCTATATATAAAACAACAGAATAACAAATAGATACCATTCTCTATGCCGGGTTTTACCCAATTATTAAACCAGTAAACACCTATTTTCTCCCTGACCCAACACAGGTTAAGGTTTCAGTGTGGGCCACTCTAGAATAAACTTCAATTGGTTAATCCTAGTTACAGATAGTCTACTGTTGTGCTCTCACCTCCTTTTACCCCAGTAGAGATGAGAATTGGAGGAAGACCATCTTCTGGAATAAGGTTCATTGCACTGCCAACTGGACTTCCAACCTGAGTGATACTTCTAGAAAATGTCAGTGTGCTTTCAGTCTACAAGAGGTGACAAACAAATATGGCATAAAGGGTAAACCTGGATAACACTAAACTTCAGCTTGTCAACAAAGATAAAAGAGCAATCTGTTCCACAGCATTTTATACAAAAGAAATATACTGACAGCTAGCTCATTCACAGAAGCACGGCAATGGATAGAAACTGCTCCTCCCATGCAACTAGGTCCCCCCCCCCCCATGTATACTGTATTACAAATATTTAAAGAACCGATAATATTTGAACTGCCGAACATACCATGCAACAAATAATTTCCCACCTCTGCTGGTGAAGTGCTGTTGTTTATAGGCTTGCTTGGATCATGTGACACTGCTAGTGTTCCTGTGGAGGTTGTTCCAGCCACTGTCAACTTTGCTGCATCAGCTACTTCTCCATTGGGTAATATGCCATCTGCAAACCAAACGCGTCTTTGTTCTCTGGGCTGAGACACTACGGACAGAGGTGAGAACAGTTTAACAAAAGTGTGTGCATGTCAGGTAGCCCTGTCATGGTGTTTGAATGTGAGGGGGGATATTATCTCCCTCCCGTTCTCAGCGCTTCTCTGCCTAGCGCTCCACTATCTGCACATTGGCCTTGAAGATGTTTTTCTGTAATTCCCCAGGCCTGGGAACTGTAACTGCTTTAAGCGCAAAATTGCTTGTTTGCTGGCAGGGCCTGTGCGCACAAGAAAACTTTATTGGCTTCACAGGTGGGGGGGGCTGTTTGAATATTCTATAAGTTAGTGGCCATCTTATTACAAGTCATTCTTAACACAGGCTGTATACATGTACTTTAGTTTTGCGTTACCATAATAAACACCTATTTTCTGAAGAAGCCTGGGTGTGTGGATTACCTGCCTAAAGTTCCTGACAATGCATAAAGCAAAGTGAAAATAGGTGACTGCAATTTATAAAACAGTGGTAAAAGAAAAATGTTTACATTTATTTATTTATTTATTTATTATTAAGATTTATACCCCGCCCTCCCCGCAGAGCGGGTTCAGGGCGGCTTACAAGGGGCAAAGCCCATATAAAACAATAAAAACATTAATAACAATTAATAACAATTGTACTCAATTTAACAAGATGGTCTCCGGATACATGCCAGATGGTAACAGACAGTTCTCCAAGGATGATGTTATCCTATAGCTCAACCAGGTAAATCCAGTGGTATCGGTCACGCAGAAATTGTGGCAGATCTTCCTGGGCCATCCTTATCCACCTCATTGGTGGCGGTGGTAGTGGTGGCCCCTATGTGAAAGCCTGGCGGAAGAGCTCCGTCTTACAGGCCCTGCGGAACTGTATAAGGTCCCACAGGGCCCTGATCTCCTCCGGGAGCTCGTTCCACCAGGTAGGGGCCACCACTGAAAAGGATCTGGTCCTAGTCATGGCGAGCCTTGCCTCCCGGGGGCCTGGAACCACCAGGCGATGTTGTGCCCCGGACTGAAGTGCTCTTGGGGGTATATATGGGGAAAGGCGGTCCTCCAGGTAAGTCGGACCCCGGCCATATAGGGCTTTAAAGGTAAGTACCAGCACTTTGAAGCAGATTCGGTATGCTAGTGGCAACCAGTGCAGCACTTTCAGTCCAGGCTGGATGTGCTCCCACTTGGGGAGACCCATCAACAGCCTGGCCGCCGCATTCTGCACTAGCTGCAGCTTCCGGATCTGCCCCAAAGGCAGCCCTATGTAGAGAGCGTTACAGTAGTCTAGCCTCGAGGTGACTGTCGCATGGATCACTGTAGCCAGGTCGTCGCGGTCGAGGAAGGGAGCCAACTGCCGAATCAGCCTAAGATGATAAAATGCCGATCTGGCAGTGGCTGCCACCTGGGCCTCCATAGTTAAGGAGGGATCAGAAGCACTCCCAAACTCCTAACCTCCGACGCTGGCACCAATGGCGCCCCATCAAAGGTCGGAAGAGGGAGCCCCAACCCCGGTCCATTCCGACTCAGGCACAGGACCTCCGTCTTTGCTGGGTTTAGTTTCAGCCGGCTCAGTCTGAGCCACCCAGCCACGGCCTGTAGTGCCCGGTTCAGATCTTCTGGGTCGGAGCCCGACCGGCCGCCCAACATCAGATAGAGCTAGGTGTCATCAGCATATTGATGGCAACCCAGCCCAAACCTCCTGGCAATCTGGGCGAGGGGGTGCATGTAGATGTTAAACAACATCGGGGAAAGCACTGCCCCCTGAGGCACACCACATTCAAGTGGTGCCTCCAGGACTGCTGTTCCCCTATTGCCACCCTCTGTCCCCGACCTTGGAGAAAAGAGGCAAGCCACTGAAGAGCGAGTCCCTGTATCCCCACATCGGCGAGGCGGTGGGTCAGCAACTGGTGGTCGACCATGTCAAATGCAGCCGACAGATCAAACAACAGTGCCGCCACACCGCCTCGATCCAGATGCTTCCGAAGGTCGTCAGTCATGCAAACTAAGAACAGCATTCATTGGAGCTTGAATGCTGCTCAAGGCCATGATCCAAAACAGAGCTTCTTCTCTCTTTTTTGGTGCAACAATAATCCTCACAGCTGAAATCTTAAAACTTCAGTTAGAAAAGCTACATATCTCTAACAGAAAAATTGCTGCAGCAGAAACAGCAAGCAAAGTGCAGCCTCTGAACCAAAGTAAACAAAGCAGATCACAATTTTTTTACAGCACAGTGTACAGAAGCACTTCACACTTGTCATTACACAAATATACACAACTCCTCCATAGGGTTAGTCACAGTTCTGATTTTGCAGATTTAAAAAAGCTGCAGCATACTAACTTGCGAAGAAAATTCATAGCTGAATGAGATCTCATACCATATCTTCTCAGTCCAAGCCTAATACACTATCCACTGGAACATTTGGGCTCACAAATGGGATGAAAGGATAGCTGTATATGGGTGAGAAGGTGGGAGTTCCATACCTTCTGCACCTGGATGCTTTAGGACTCCCACAGGTACCATAACGGTAGGCGGAGGAGAGTTCAGGGCTCCAGAAGCCTGGGCTTGCTGCAAGGGAGGAATGGTAGAACAGTACTCAGCAGGATTATTAGGATTAGGGCTCTGGCTTGAGGCACTCATCATGTTCTCCCAGGCTTGGGCTAAGGAAACACAAAAACACAAGAGAAGGCACTGAGTCACAGAAATAGTAACCTTACAACTACAAGCAACTCTCAGATTTCCATCTACCAGGCCAGTGGCTTTTCCGCTTCATTAACATAAGAACATAAGAGACGCCAATGTTGGATCAGGCCAAAGGCCCATCAAATCCAACACCCTGTGTCACACAGTGGCCAGAAATACCAGGTGCCATCAGGAGGTCCACCAGTGGGGCCAGGACATTAGAAGCCCTCCCACTGTTGACCCCCCCCAAGCACCAAGAAGACAGAGCATCACTTGCCCCAGAGCCCCTATCTATACCTTGTGGCTAATAGCCACTGATGGACCTCTGCTCCAGATGCTTATCTAATTCCCTTTTGAAGCCATCCATGCTTGTAGCCGCCACCACTTCCTGTGGCAGTGAATTCCAAGTGTTAATCACTCTTTGGGTGAAGTACTTCCTTTTATCTGTTCTAACCCGACCGCTCAGCAATTTCGTGGAGTGCCCAAGAGTTCTTATATTGTGAGAAAGGGAGAAAAGTACCTCTTTCTCTACCTGCTCTATCCCATGCATAATCTTATAAACCTCGATCATGTCACCCCTCAGTCGTCGTTTCTCCAAGCTAAAGAGCCCTAAGCGCCTTAACCTTTCCTCATAGGGAAAGCGTTCCAACCCTTTTATCATTCAAGTTGCCCTTTTCTGCACTTTTTCCAAAGCTATAATATCCTTTTTAAGGTGTGGTGACCAGAACTGCACACAGTATTCCAAATGAGGTCGCACCATTGATTTATATAGGGACATTATGATATTGGCTGATCTGTTTTCAATACCCTTCCTAATAATCGCCAGCATAGCATTGGCCTTCTTTATTGCAGTCACACATTGTCTCGACATTTTCAGTGAGTTATCTACTACAACTCCAAGATCTCTCTCTTGATCAGTCTCTGCCAGTTCATACCCCAACAATGTGTATTTTGGCTCCAATGTGCATCACCTTGCACTTGGCCACATTGAACCCCATTTGCCATGTTGACGCCCACTTGCCCATCCTTGACAGATCCCTTTGGAGTGCCTCACAATCCTCACTGGTTTTCATCACCCTGAACAACTTTGTATCATCCGCAAATTTAGCCACTTCACTGCTTACTCCCAACTCCAAATCATTAATGAACAAGTTAAAAAGCAGTGGACCAAGTACTGATCCCTGCGGTACCCCACTGCTTACCACCCTCCACTGAGAAAATTGCCCATTTATACTCATTCTCTGTTTTCTAATAATTAGCCAGTTTTTGATCCACAAAAGGACTTGTGGCACTATTGAGCTTACTTAGGAGCCTTTGATGAGGAACTTTATCAAAAGCTTTCTGGAAGTCAAGGTAAACAATATCTATTGGATTAGTGAGACAAGATCTTCCCTTACAGAACCCATGCTGAGTCTGCCTCAATAGGTTAGAAAAGACAAATGTCAGTCCAACAGAAAATAAACTCTATTCCTCCAGCGAATAAGAATCATAATTGGGCAATGAAGGCAGTTTTGCAAATGGGAAGAATTTGCTGATGGGGGGGGGGTCTGTCAACGTAGAACTCACACAGCAATGGCTCAATTCAAATCTACAGATCTAATCACGATCAGACCATGGTTAAGAACCCCTGTTACTGGGGAAAATATGAGCCTTAGTTAATGAAGGTACCCACATTCAGATGCCACAACTAACTGGAGTTAGATTGAAGACTTGTCTTCATTCTCAATGTACAAGGAGAGGAGGAAGATGGTGTATGTAAATCAAGTTTGTGTCCACAATGAACAAGCTGATATTTGTGATGTCTCCACTAAGCATAAATGTATATAAGATGACTGGATTGCTGATTTATCTTATATAAACCTTCAAAACCATCACTATCATCCTGGGGGGGGGAACAGAAGTGACAAGCAACTGACCATTGTGATAGATTTTTTTTCACTGCTGTCAGTTTGCATTAGCAGCTCTTTGCTTTCATATCAGCACCTGCTTAAACACAGAGCCTTTGTACTGCTACTGGACAACGTGACCCTAATCAAGGGCTTTAGCTCTCCTGGTCCACATATCTGCTGTCAGGTTCAACAGCAAGTAAATCTCCACACACGTTTCCAGTGAAACGTTATGCTTTATTAGACTACAAGTCTGTTACCATGTCCACAAGATTATTGTTAGGAATGACCATAGGGCGGAAACATCCCTACATATAGCAGGATGAGGCAAATGGCTAAGCAAATGAAATCCGAGCGCGCACGCGGGAATTCTCCCGGAGGAAGGTTACATAATAAGCGGGAGAGTCTCAGTGCCCCATGAGAGCCGAACAATTCACTCCTGCGGTGGAACACAAGCCCTCCCCCCCCTCACAAGTTCAGACAGATAACACAGTCTGGCAGCACTGGTTCTCACGGTCTCCCTATTGCTGTTTACGGCAAGCGGCAGAGCAGCGAGCAAGCGAGGAGGCATACGCTGTAGCGCCAGGAGCAGAGAAGGGAACAAGCAAAACATGGCAGCTAGCTGACATCTGCCTGTTTGGAACAAGTTAAAGTAGCAAGTTACTGGAGACTTTGCCCTAGGTGCCTCCTAAACCTCTTTCATACAATAGCTTTTTTTTTTTGAGCCCCCAGAGGGGATTTTTTATTGATTTTTTTAACTACAAAAACTACAACAGAAAAGGGGTAAGGGAACTACATATATGGGAGAAAGTAAAGTACCCACTACTGACTAAAAACCAAAGAGAGGAGACCCTCCCACTACCTTTAAAACATCAAGTCTTCTCATCGTTATTCTTTTTATGAACTGAGTCAAACCCTTTAAAAAAGAAAACCTTTTACCCTCCAAGTTTACATTTAACTGCCCAATAACCATATCCCCAATCATCCCCCAGAACCAAAGTTCTCAAAGGCACAAATCAGAGTCCTTCAGCCTTTACTTCTTCTTTTCCCTTCTCTTTCGCAGCTTGTAGGGACTTTTCGGGGCCGCTGCCCCCTGCTCAGACAAAGAGTCCTCGCCAGATGTACCAGTTTCCAGCTCGTCACTAGACCTGCTGTCCTCTTCTTTTTTCTCGTCCTCTGACATTCCCAGATGTTCCTTTAGAAATTCTTGAGCTTTAAGAACAGAGTCAATCTTTTCCTTCTTCTCTTTAATCTTAAATGTTATGCCTTCTGGAAATAGCTATTTGTATCCAATTGAATTTGTTTGGAGGAAGAGCACAAGTTCTTTGTATTTCTTTCTACGTTGCCTTACTTCAAATGGAATATCCTTTAGCGTTCTAACAACATTCTCCCCTGCCTTCAAGGGTGTTGCCGCTACAGCTTTCAGGATAGCATCCCCGACGTGCTTCTTCGAGAATCTTACTACAATCTCCCCAGGCAGATTGTTTTTCTTTATATATCCTGAATATGACCTGTAGGCCATATCCATGTCGTTAAGTAGCAATTCTGCTTTTATTTCTGTTACTGGGGTGAGTAGTTCGCTCATAAGTTCTTTAAGATTCTCTCCTTTGTTCTCCGGCACCCCCTGGAAGCGCAGGACCATATTGGCCTTATCCATTTGGACTTGAAGCATTTGATCTTCTAAAGAAATAGTTTTCTTTTCCAATTTTTGCACTTTCTTCTTCACTTTCTGCATTGATTCAGCCATTTCCTTTATTTTCTCAGCATCCTGCTTCATTACTTGAATAAAACTGTTATCTGCGTTTGTTGAGCAGTAATGCTTGTTGTTACTACAGACAACTGCGTTTGTTGGGCTGTAATATTTGCTGTTACCACGGACATCTGTTCTTTGAAATTATTTAACTATTCCAGTAGAGGGCGCATGCACTCAGCTATAGCCTTAGCCGTCTCACTTGTCGTTTCCGGCTTTGGGGACAAGAGTTTCGTTTTTAAAAGTTTTTCTTTGTCTCTGTCCCTCTTCCCCACCATCTTTTTTCCCATTTATTTACTTTCGGAATTTTTTTCTCTCTGAATATGTGCTTGACTGCTTAACTCGATTGGGTGAGTACTTCTGGGCAATCACACGTTTCTCTTCTGCCCCCCCCCCTTCGCTCAACAGTTTATGTGCATGGGAGGCGTCCCCCCCCCTCGCTCGCTTTTCCCATTCCACGGGATAGGGTAGGGAGCATCTTTTCTTTTAAAAATCGTTTCTCAGTTGACTCACGTTCATAGTTGGTCTTCCGACCCCGCTTCTTTCATCATTTTTCACGCCCGATCTCCTGCACTTGACCCGGTTAGCTTCACTTGTCCCATTCGGTCTCTCAGCTGGAAGAACCACTGGAGCTGAGGGGAGCCTCGATTCTCTGGCATTCCGCCATTGAAGAGGCTACCCCTTAAAGCTCCTTGGCCAGGGTCCCTTCGCCGGGCCCCTGGGGGGGGGTTACGAGCCTGCTCACCCCCTCCTTCCGCCAGAGCACAGAGACACCCCCGGGAGGTCCGGGAGGTGAGTCCGTAAGCGCGCCGCCATCAACCGGAAGTCAATAGCTGTTTTATTGGCAATAAAGGAACAAAGCTGCTCCTTCAGTCCTTTGGGTGCTTGGCACAGATGACGGAGGTTGTTTCCAGCCCAAAGAAAGCTGGGAAACAAGCACCCCTTTTCACCTTTGCTGGGTGAGGAAAGGACAGGACAGGGCTCAGAGATGATTTCTCATTTTTGTTTGAAGAAGAGAAACCTCATCATCCTATCCTAAATCCAATTAGAAGTGATTTTAAGACAATATATGATACAAGTTTAATGAAAGATATTAAATGGAAGATACACTATAGCCAAATGGGGACTTAGCCTGTTCTTATTTTTTTACTATGCATATTAATAAATATTCTTTATTTTTAAATTTTTGCACATTGCGCTCCAACAATATTACATCCTGAACATTTTTGCAAATGGATGTCTTACTCTGAAAAATCTTTATATCAAGCTCATTGTCATTTCTTATAATAACAGGTAGTTCAAAGGTGGGAGGGGGGGACTACACACAACCTGACTCTTTCTCATCTATGGCATTAAAAATTATTAAAGATTCCCCTCCCTCTTTCATTTGTTGTCTATCAATTAAAAACAGCTTCATTCATCATTGTATATGGATGACTGCCAGAAGCACAATTTTACATTCACACACACCCCTCTCCAACATACAATAAATTAAACAATCTAGGGAAATTACATCCAGTGCACGATCCTTCTGAGAGCAAAGAATGATGAAGAACCTGCTTTATGTTACCAGAGGAATCTGGAACACAAGAGTGGATCAAATGATAGAGATTATTTGACAAGCAGCAAGAAAGCAGCAAGACAACTTTACCAGATGAAGATATACAAAAGTTAGATTCCAGATAAAGGAATATGGGCTCGACTTGTAAAGTTTATAAATGCTTTTGTTCTTCATCACTAAAAAGTTCTCACTAAAACAGAAAGTTTTTTAATGAAATCATTTTAAAAGCATTAAATTTTATTTCACTTTAACAAGAACACTTTCAGATTCAAATCATCTCATGTCACATTCTACTTTGCTACAGAAACAAGGACCTTTCACAATATGTATTTTGAATATGCATGTTTCCTACCTCAATATTTCTTGTCCTCAAAAAAACCCAACAATCTCACCTTAGTCACTACTTTTTAATTCATAGTTGCAATACACCCACCATTTCTTGTAACATTTTTATCAGCATTCAGGGAAAGATATTAATATTTAATACTTTAAACAGCACTTATACTGTGCTAACCCTTTTAACGGATACAATAAAAATAAGCCAAGAAATGACAAATTCCTTTTACGCCAAACAGACACCAAACATTACAGCGCAATTCTAAAAACACTTTCCTGGGAGTAAGCCCTACTGACTAGACCGTAGTAGAATTCAGAGTAGACCTGCTTCGGATTGCTCTCTTAACGTACTAAAGAATGAGGCAGAAATGTCTAACACCACTGTTAAGATCATTGAAAAACATGACACTTGCAAGCATTTCTTCCCTTTGATCTTCCATCATGAGAACAAAGTTGCCAGGGTCTGACATACCTGAGGGAAGGGAAAGTAGTTTGTAAGCCGCTCTGAGACTCTGAGTGAAGAGCGGGGGTCTAAACCCAATCGCTTCTTCTTAAGGGGAAAAAAAGGCACTGAAAGCTGCTAACACTAATTTTAGCACATCTGAAGAACTTTGCACGAGGAGGAGGAGGAGGAGGAGGAGAAGAGTTGGATTTATACCCCGCCCTTCACTCCAAGTCTCAGAGCGGCTTACAATCTCCTCCCCTTCTTCTCCCCACAAAAGACAACCTGTGAGGTAGGTGGGACTGAGAGAGCTCTTTCGAGAACGGCTCTTGAAATAACAGCTCTGAGAGAACTGTGACTTGACCCAAGGTCACCCAGCTGGCTGCATGTGGAGAAGTGGGGAATCAAACCTGGTTCTCCAGATTATAGTCCGCCACTCTTAACCACTACACCAAACTGGCTTTCAGATGCCATGGTCATGGTTGTCTGTTCATCTATTTCAACCGAAGATAACTCTCATCCACAGAGGTTACTAGGACACCTCATCACTTGCAGAACTTGTTAATTCCATGCCAGAGTGGTGATTACAGTATCTCTTCCATCATGCAAGGGGAAACATAGCAATAAAAATTTCAGCTTTGGTTTTGATTTAGTCAGCATAGCCAATCAGGGGAATTCATAAACTGAGTTTTTAATTGGGATTATTATATTTATTTGTGGCTTTATCCCTCTTACCCCAGTTTACAAATCACTAACACATTTGTTTACTTTAACACAATTCCTAGGGATAATCAACTGAAAAACATTACAACTGAAACGGTCAAGCTGCCTAATACTGCACTGGCAATGGCATCCATTCATTGTTATTACAATCATAAGACAAAGAGATAAAACATTTTCCATGGAAAAATAAACTCTGGGAAATTTTCCACCTCACAGCTTTGCCTCTGAAACTAGAAAACTGGACCATTCCAGTAAGCCTCTTTGAGTACACTAGAGGTCCTGGATTTGGATGGATTTATTTATTTAGAGAATTTATATCCTTCCTCTCCAGAAACCAGTTCAAGGAGCCTCAGAAAGCAAAAACAGCATAATACCACCATAAAGCAAGCATAAAAATTAAAACCAGCAATAAAAACCACAAGTAGATTATGGACATAAAAATAATATTCATAAAACAGCTCTCAAGCTAGAAGCAGGTCATAAAACAGTTGAAAGAGATGGAACCTTTCAGTTAAAATCATGAGTAAAGATAATGGCCTGGCACCTAAAAGACAATACAATGCTTGTCAGGCAAACTCTAAGAAACCACCACTGAAAAAGCTCCATCTTCAGACACCTTCTTTACCTCTGCAGACAGGTATGCAGAAAAGTGTTTGGAAAGACTATCTTTACTGGCAGGCTTGACAGGAAGAGGGAGTCCTCCTACCATGGTCTCAAGCCATTTAGGGCATTAACGATAAGAACTAGCCTTTTGAATACGTCCCTGCTTACCATTTTGAAAATAATTTTCCAAATTACAATCAGTTCCAACAGGAACACAAAATATACTGGAAGACAGTATCACCTTCACTCATTTTTTTAAAAAAAACCTTTATTAAGGATTAAGACAAAATCCATTACCAATTAGCCAGGAAAGCTGGTGCAGCTTCACTCATGCACATGGATGATTCCCATCTAGCATAAAGTAAGCAGAATGTTACATTTAGTTCCTCCTCTATTACTTACCATTCATTAGCACTGAATGGCAAATTACACACACTCTGGCTTCCTTTCTGTCCATATACAGCAGTTTGCATTTCAGACTGCAGCAGGCTGCACAGAAGACCTTAAATAAATAGGAGAAATGCACTCAGTCACTTAGCAGTCTCTTATTACTAAGACAGAATTCTGTGTCAGTTACCTGTGTAGTCAAGTCTAATTTCTTCTGTTTTTGTAATACTACAGGGAAAATGATTCAGAGAAGTTTTGTTCAAGCGTACACACCAGTGCAAATACAAAAAAATCTAGTCATTGTGGAATTGGCATTCAATTTCAGAACAATATTATTATAAACTAAACTGTAAGCTAAAAATAAAAGTATGACTATCGCTAATGTTTATAGTTAAAGCTGAATTGGTATAAGGAAATATTCAACACAGAACAGAGATAAATACTCTGCACTAAAAATCATTCATATACTTTAAGATTAATCCCTTAACTAATCTAAAATTCCACATTAGCTTTCAACTAATAGGTCACAAGGATATATTTATTCATTTATTTATTTGACTTGTATCCCGCCCTCCCCGCAAGTGGGCTCAGGGCGGCTCACATAAATTGGTACAAATGACCATTAAAACCACATAAAAACATTTAAAACAATTCAATACAATAAGATCATAAAAACATAAGGTGCTAGCAATAGTTCTTAGTTACGATGGCGTGCAAAAATATTTATAAAACAGACAATTTCCAAATTCAAAGATCTTTCTGGGTCTCACGATGGCCTAAGTCAGGTGTTAGGCTAAGACCAGGGCCCATAACCACGACTGTTGGTGGAAGTCGTGGGGGCAGCTCCTAGTTGAAAGCCTAGTGGAAGAGCTCCATCTTGCAGGTCCTGAGGAACTGTACTAAATCCCGCGGGGCCCTGATCTCTTCTGGGAGCTCATTCCACCAGTATGGAGCCGCCACTGAAAACGCCCTGGCCCTGGTAGTGGCAAGCCTGGCCTCCTTGGGGCCCAGGAGGGTCAGGTGGTTCTGAGATCCCGACCGCAGTGCTCTCTGGGGTATATGTGAGGAAAGGCGGTCCCTCAGGTATGTCGGACCCTGGCCATGTAGGGCTTTAAAGGGAAGTACCAGCACCTTGAAGCGAATTCGGTATGCTATTGGTAGCCAGTGCAGTGCCTTCAGCACAGGCTGGATGCGCTCCCATCTAGGGAGACCCATCAACAGCCTGGCCACGGCATTTTGCACTAGCTGCAGCTTCCGGATTTGCACCAAGGGCAGCCCCATGTAGAAAGTGTTACAGTAGTCTAGTCTCGGGGTGACCATCGCATGGATCACTGTGGCCAGATCGTTGCAGTCGAGGAAGGGAACCAACTGCCTAATCAGCCGAAGATGGTAAAAGGCCAACTTGGCAGTGGCTGCTACTTGGGCCTCCATTGTTAAGGAGGTATCCAGGAGCACCCCCAAATTCCTAACCTCCAGCGCTGGCACCAATGGCACCCCACTGAAGGTCGGGAGAGGGGTTCCCTCCCCTAAACCGCCCCAACCCACACACAGGACTTCTGTCTTCGCCGGATTCAGCTTCAACCGGCTCAGTCTAATCCAACCAGCCACAGCTTGTAATGCCCAGTCCAAATCTTTCGGTCTGGAGTCCGACCGGCCGCCCAACATCAGATAGAGCTGGGTATCATCAGTGTACTGGTGACAACCCAACCCATACCTCTGGGCAATCTGGGCAAGGGGGCGCATATAGATATTAAATAGCATCGGGGACAGCACCGCCCCTTGAGGCACTCCGCATTCCAGAGGGTGCCTCCTGGACTGCTGTTCCCCTAGTGCCACCCTTTGTCCCCGACCTTGGAGAAAGGAAGCAAGCCATTGTAAGGCGAGCCCCTGAATTCCCATGTTGGGGAGGCAGTGGGTCAGCAGCTGATGGTCAACCATGTCAAACGCAGCCAACAGGTCCAACAACAGCAGCACTGCCACACCGCCCCAATCCAGGTGCCTCCAGAAGTCGTCAGTAAGAGTCCACAGATGGTTTTTTAGGAGGGGGCGGACCATCGCTTCCTTGAACACCCCTGGGAACCGCCCCTCAAGGAGGGAATTGTTGATAATTTCCCTTAGGGTACCTCGAAGCCCTTTGTGGCCGGCTTTAATAAGCCAGGAAGGGCACGGATCAAGGCTGCATGTGGTTGGGCGTACTGTTAAGAGCAATCTGTCAACTTCCTCGAGCAGGCTGAAGTGATCCAAAACCGAAATCGAAGACGTGCTTGGAGCCTCGAGCTCACTCACTGTTTCAACTGTGGCGGGGAGGTCACGGCTGAGCGAATTAGCTCGCAAATGCCTCACAGCCAATATCCAATTCCCTAACATTTGGTCTGCCTTGTGGCAAAGCTGTTATAGACCGAATTATTCTAAACAATTGGGCTGGGCATGAGCTCGCAGATGCAATTGTAGCTGCATAGAACTCTCTCTTTACAGCTTTGACTGCCATCTCATAGGACCTCATAAACGTCCTATAAGATGCTCTTGTAGCTTCGTCTCGAACATGACACCACCGTCTCTCTAGCCGTCTCAGCTCTCGCTTCATAAGCCGCAACTCCTGGGTAAACCAGAGAGCAAGCCTAGAGCGAGAGCGCAGAGGGCGCCGGGGTATTCCAAATGAGGCTGCACCATAAATCTATACCAGGGGGGTAAAAAGTGGCTTTTTAAAAATCCCTTTCCTAATAATCCCAAGCATAGAGTTTGTACTTTTTCTTTTTTACTACTGCCATACACCACTTTCACTGAGCCAAGTATATCAAGTGTACTGAATTATCCTTATTTACACATTCATTAATCTTCTTAAAGAACACAGAGAGTTGGCGAGTTTTTCTCCTCTGTGTGATTAATAATTCTATCTTTAGTAAGTTTCTACTCATTTACCTGGAACATATGTTTAGGTCAACTGGCCTGAAATTTCCTGGATCCTCTCTGAACCCCTTTTTAAAAAAATCATAGTATTTGCTACTTCCGTCTTCTGGTACAGAGGCCAATTTCAATAATATACTAGTTAGTAAATCAACAATTTCACATCTGAGTTCCTTAAGAAATCCTGGGTATATGCCATCCAGATCCGGGGATTTGCTAGTTTTTAACTGACCAGAAGTCCTAGATCTTCATCTTGCAGCACCTCCATTTGACTCAATTCTTCAAACACCCTTTCTAAAAACAGCAGCTGCACCATGGGTACATTCCCCATATTTCCCAAAATGAAGACAGAAGGAAGAGAAACTGAATTCTATTTCTCTGTCTTCCTTTATCAATCCTGTTATCCACTGTCAACTTATATTTCTTTTGCTCCTTTTTGTTCATTCTGTGAACTTAGGCAGATCATGAGATGGAGGGCAGGAAGGGTTGCATCAGTGCTTAGTTCTTATGGCCCTTTCTTACGCGCTCAGGGAAATGCTGATTGCCACATTGAGGTCAGGAAGCCATTTTTCTCCAGGTCAGTTTGGTTGGAGATCCTAAAGGTTTTTTGTCATCTTCTGGGCATGGAACAGTGGTCACTGGGGGTGTGAAGGGGGAGGTATTTGTGAATTTCCTGCATTGCGCAGGGGGTTGGACGAGATGACCCTGGAGGTCCCGTTCAACTCTATGATTCTATCTTATTCAGGTAAACCTTCTACTTTTAGAACAAAGCCTTTTCCCCTTCTACAGCTTCCTTGACTTGGGTTGTTTAACCATGCAGGAATCCTTTAAGACCTGGTGGTACCTGTCCTAACCTAGGGTATGTATTCTATTTAGGCCTCGATTAGTGTGGTTTTAAACAGCTTCCAAGCATCATAGGTGGGTCTGGCAGTCTTAATTTCCCTCTCAAGCTCCTTCTGTCTAGTCTTCTAATTTCTGTACAGTTCTCTCTTTTGAAGACAAATGTGATCGTTTTGGACTTTGGGGGCAACTTTCCATTGACGTCAATGCTGAACAGTAGTATTATGATCACTGTTCCCTACTGATGCAACAATATGTACATACCAAGCACCATTCAAGACTCAAGAACCAAATCAGAGGACTTTAGTCTAAGGTTTGAATGTTCCTACTCTGACAGAAACTGAGCAATTGTGACTGAGCAGTCACATATTTATAGGTCTGACTGTGCCCAAATCTAAAGTACTGTTTTATTTGAGAAGAAGAGAAGAAGAGAAGAGATTGGATTTATACCCCGCCCTTCACTACCCAAAGGTGTCTCAGAGCGGCTTACAAACTCCTTTCCCTTCCCCTCCCCACAACAGACACCCTGTGAGGTGGGTGGGGCTGAGAGAGCTCTGACACAAACTGCTCTTTTTCAAGGACAGCTGTGCCAGAGCTTGTGACTGACCCAAGGTCACATCAGCAGGTGCAAGCGGAGGAGTGGGGAATCAAACCCGGTTCTCCCAGATTAGAGTCCGCACACTTAACCACTACACCAAACTGGCTCTTTTAAATCAAAGATCAAGCACATATGAGCATAAAATCCCTAATGAATAGTTAGAATAGTTGACTTTGTGATGTATATGTTATCTACTTTAAGTAGTTTAAATATTGAAAGGTTGAATTTCAAAAGGAATTTCAAAAGGAAACATCTGCAGAATAAAATCTGCAGAATAAAACAGTTTTTAAAAACAGTCCTTTTGATAAGAATAGGAAATCCCACTAAAAGAAAATCTATGCTTTTCTTCAGGAAAAAGAGAAATTGCTATATAATACTACATCTTACTCATATTCTTGAGTACCACACATAGTTGTGTTATCCTTTAATTCATTTAATTTTGCATCTCTTGGCTTAGCAGAACATAATATAAAAGTTCACATTTTACATAAGACCAATTTGTTTGCTTTTATTTTGTTATTACATATATTCATTTTCATTGTTTTTGTACCTATTGTGGGACGGTCCTTTTCCCTTTAACAACTCTTCCTCACAGCCAGGAGAAAGGAGATCACCCAGAAAGAGTCAGATGGCTGGCAGCCATTTAACCCATTCATTTTGCTTCCCCCTGCTTCAAAGTGGAGAGAAACAGACAGGTTTAATGGTTCACAGCCACTTAAACCTAACAGTTAATGGGTGGACCCACTGCACTGTTAGGTTTCAATGGCTGCCAGCCATTGAAACCTAAAATGAAAGCTGTGGACCCATGCCACTCAGCTGTTGGGTTTAAATGCCCTGAACAGCCAAACCGAACAAAAACCGGGTAAATGTTCAGGGAAGGCGCCTTCCCCAAACATCAGTTTGGGGGCTTCAAACCAGGCCAAGTTTGTGTTGTATTCTGGCTCATGAACCAGTTTGTGCCCATCACTACTGGAGGCTGCTGCAGACAAGTCATCCACCCTGAAGTATCAATAAATGACTGGGCTAACTCACATAAGTGGTAGTATATGGTTTGCATGCAGAAGGTCCCACATTCAGGTCCTGGTAGGTCCATTTAAATGTTTTCAGGTAGCAGGACCTGAAGAACTGCTTCCAGTCAAGAGCAGGCAATACTAAGATAGATTAATCAAAGCTCTGACTCAGTATATGACCACTTCATCTCTTCATAATGACTTCACATTTAAGTGTAATTGGCCAGGCACATATATAGATAAACATTTTACCTGATGCCTGAGACACCTTACTACCTGGAATGTCTATGAATTTGGAGAAATCATTAATTCTAATATTAGTATTTCAAATGTATGATAACCATGAGCAAACTACTTCTTCACCAAACAAACTAAAATATTTACAACCATGCATTTGTACTGCTGTTCTTGATTTCACATTTAATGGAAAAAAGATGGAATATCGAAAAGATTTTCTCCTGCAACCTATGAGACTGAAATCTTAAAATTAAAAAAGTATACACGGATCACTCAAACAAACTTGTTGTACACTGTGTACACATAACACAGAGGGAACATCATGAATTTATCTTAGACACATTAATGGAAAAAATTGTAATAAAATAGCCTTTCACTCCAAACCAGGGGGCAGATTAATTAAAATTAATGATGTAATAATTTGGGGAAGCTAACTTCATATATATAGCTAAGTCTTTCCATGCAATTTCTTGAACATATAAGAAATTATTGTATATATACTAAAAAGAATAACAATTAGACTATTAATAACCACCAACTATTCTCAGTAACAATTAAAAAAGAACAGGAACAGCATAATATGCTTACCTGAAAATTAATTAAACATTTCTAGAAGATGGTAGAACTAGCAATAACTTGTCTGTAGTTTTAGACCTTACATTTTCTATAATTCATAACCTTACCTTTCCACAGGCTCTGCAATGGTGCCGCCTTTTTGTAAATGTAAACCTTGCCTCACATTTCATGCAGTTTGGTGCTTGAGAATCTGGAACCCAAACTGGAGCCACTTCACCCAAAGTAGTAAACGGCTTTCTTGTAGGAATGCCAAACTGGCCAGCTCCAAGATCGTTATCTGGACTATCCGAGGCTGCTGCAAGGCACAAACTACTAGAAACCCCAGACTCGTACTCAACTGAATGCTCCAAACTAGTATCCGTAACTGATGCACTCATTGATGTTTCATCAGGAAACAGATGTGGTGGTAAGTGTTCACCTAATTTTCCTTTTCCAGGTATATCATTTTTGTTTTTACTGATACCTCCACAATTTGGGGGAACCAGATCATTTTGCAAATGGTCCAACAATGGCTTTGGAATCTGTAGTTTAAGATTTGTAGGCTGTTTGGGTCGGGCACCACCAAAAGGAACACTGAGAGTTTGCAGGCTAGCTGCTGGTTTTGGTGATGTTTCACTTGGTTCAGATGATGCTGGACTGCAGAAATTATGTAAAACATTTTTCCCCATTTGGTCTCCGGTGCAGTTCAAAATGAGACCACTCCTGTCTGTGGACTCATTGTTTCTTTGTTCAAAAACATTGCTATAGCATTCTGACTTGCTCTCCTCTATCTCCTTTTCCTCAGTCACAGAGTCTTCCTTAGAAGGTAAAGTCTTTGGAATATGAGTAAGAATTGTATTCTGTATTCCACAACTATTGGGCAAAGTATTTGATACAGACGTACTCATGATTCCAGTAGGACTGGAGTCTTCAAGCTCATCTATACACATTCCTTTTATATCAACATCTCCTTCTGTCATGCCTTCACAGTTATCAGCATTACTAATATATACCTCCTCATGCTTGGCTATATGAAATAGTGCTTCATTGTCTCTACATGTTTGTTTACTACTTATCTTATTTTGTTTAATCAGTTCCCCATTAGTCATCTCCTGAGATTCAGATAAACACTCTGCCACACTAAGCAATTCAGCTGTGTTGAGAATATTTTCACATTTGTCAGCTTTTTTTTCAAATGCATTTCCATCTTGAATTGTGGAATGTCTGTCAAAATGCTCACAGTGATTGTCACTTTTAATCGCATCACACTGATAAGTTTCAGAGATCTCAGGTACCCCTGATTGAAACTTTTGGGGTGTTTGATCTACTGCAGAAATCTCTTGGGAGAAATCCCCACTGCATGAACCATGTGAACTGTTTCTTGTTTTTAGCTCAGTTCTCTGGGCAACAGCAGAGATATCAAAACCCTCACCTGATGAACAACCCTCTTGCATTTTACTGGTACTGCCAGGTGGCCTATGTAAGGTAACTACATTTGCTGCTGCAGACTCTAAGACTTGAAAGTCTTCACTTGTATTCTCACCCTCCTTTAAATGAGAAGAAGAATCTCCACTGGATAAGCAATCAGAAGTAGCAGCAACAACACTACAATGATTAACCAAATCTTCTGTATACAGCTTGTTTTCTTGCACTGTTTCCTTTTCAGTATCCATATCTTTCTCAGTTATTCCATTTACAGTAACATCAGTGTGATCACTTTGTTGGGCTTCATTGTCCAGTGTAAAGCTAACAGTATCCATCAGGGAAGGATTGCAGTAATTTTTACAGTCCAATAAATCACCACTTTGCAGTGTCTTTTTGTCACAGTTATGCATGACTGCTACAACTAGAATATTTTTCTCCTCTAGTAAACAAGCTGTTTCACTACATTTCTTTTCTTCTTCATTCACAGAATTACACTGAGCATTCTGGTTACTATTTCTCTTAACAAGCTGATCATCTGCTGTCACTTGATCATCAATCCACAAATTTGGACTCTCTGAGCTTATAGTAAGATTATTTCCATTAGTACAAAAATTCCCTTCTCCTATTGATGCAGCAGCTAAATGAGACAGGGATAAGGATTTTAATTTCTGTGGACATTCATCAGGAACTGATTCATTCACATTGGCCAAAGATGGATTAAAAGACAACCGATGAGAAGGGGGATCCAGTATCTGATTCCACTTTGCTTCCAACAATGTAGGCGAAACAACCTCATCTGGAAAAAAAAATGCTTAAATAAGTACACAGTAAATTCAGCACAACTATGAAACTTCTGTTTTATGTAAAACCACCAATGTTTTTCCAGATCTAAACTACTTCTGAAAGCCAAAGAGAGGGACAGAAATGCAAACTCCCTATACTCGATAAAGAGAAATTGGACAGTACAGCTGCATCCAGAAAGGTAGTGAGTATGTTTGGAGCATGCAAGAAAGAAGCAAAAGTGGGAATCTCTAATCTTTGTCCTACTGCTTTTTTTCTTCTTGGTACAATAAACTCAGTGTCGAGAATGACAGGAAGGCTCCCACTCTTCTGGCTTTCTGCAAACTATGCAGAACTGAATTATTCAAGCAGGCTTTTCTACACAGGCAATAAGACTAAATGATTCACAAAGTTACTCAGATAAATTATTAGGGACTGTGGTCTATACTACTGTGTATAGTTTGCTGTAAATTGGATCCTATAATGTAATTTTGCATAATTTAATGTGTGTTATGTTAACAATTGTGGTTTGCTTCAGTTTTGTTTTTTAGACTTCTGGTTCATTCTGTAATCTAAATCCTATTTCATTGTTTATTGATTGTCCCAACTTGTTGATTGTATTGACTCACTCTTATTGACTCATTCTGTGAGTTACACCAGCGCTGAGAGATGATGTTAGAGCTTTCTCAATTCTTGATCGGGTTGAAAGCAATCACTTCCCCTTATCTTTAACTTTAGAACTCGTCCCATTACTCCATAAAAGCACTCAGCTGGGTGTGGAGAGTGTTAGTACATCAACCAGGCATTCAAGGATCGTATGGTCCAATAAGGCTGCACGAATGGTTGCTGGTCTTCTTCATTCCGTCACTCTAGAAAAGTCTATTTCTTTACTAAATTATTTGGAACAGACGGTAGACTGGCCCATGAGATATGATAAAGTTCAAGTATCTTTCAGAGGCTTTGAAATCGATGTCACAGCAACAACAGCCAGTAAAGAAAACCTCTCTGCAGGGCTGGTTCAATAGTGAGTGTTACAGAATGAAGAGTCAACTGCGTGCAGTTTTTCATTCCTATAGGATTTCGGAATTAGTGTACCCCCCACCTGAGTATTTTGAATTGAAAAAGGCTCCACATCAACTCTATAAAAATAAACAGAAGGCTTTCTTGTTAAAATGCTGGGAACCCCTCCTACAAGCTACTATTAATAACGATACTAGGAAATTTTGGTTTTTATTCTCCAATTCTATGGGAGAAAATTGTTCGCCTAGCTCCATAAGAACTCCTGACTCCTGGGTTGAGTATTATGCAAAGATTTTCTAAGAGACTGGTGGAAACACGATAGACAAGCCTGGCAACAGTTTAGATGAGTGCTCGGAGTAGCCCCCGGCAGTGTTTCCTCTAAGCTGAGTTAGTGTGAGCTAGCTCAAAGTTTTTTAGCCTCCAGCTCACACCGTTTTTTCTTAGCTCAGGAAGCGATGGCTCCAGAGCAACCTAATTTATGCAGTAGCCAAATCGCTCACTCACAACCTTAATGCCAGTAGCTCACTAAGTAGGATTTTTGCTCACAAGACTCCACAGCTTAGAGGGAACATTGGCCCCCGGTACAGGCTGATGAAGTCGAAACTTTAATTGCATCATTGAAAGTGGGGACAGCCCCTGGGCCTGATGTTATACCACCTGAGGCCATTAAAGTTTTTTCTCAGTGGTGGTCTCCCTTTCTGGCAGACTTATTCACTGCTATAGATAAGACCGGTCAAATACCGGATGACTGAAAAAATGCTATAATAGTACTGATCTTCAAAAAGGGAGATTGCCAGCTCCCAAGTAACTATAGAATGATAAGTCTTCTGTCCATCATTGGGAAGCTCTATGCCAAACATTTGGCTATTAAGCTTATATCTTGGATATTAGAGCAGCAAGTCCTTGGGATAGAGCAGATTGGGTTTTGTCAGGGCAAGTCAACTTTAGATCACTGCATTGTCCTTAACCACTTAGTTAATAAATACAAATCAGGAAAGGGTATGACATTATATGCAGCTTTCCTGGATCTCAAGGGTGCCTTTGATTCGGTGCCCAGGGATATTTTGTGGGGAAAATTAGGAGACATGGGGATACACAAGCGACTGCTGTTCCTGATCAAAAATCTGTATTCCGGAAATACCTGTCAGATTAGATATTCAAAGGAGGGGGACCTAACAGCTAAGATCCCCATTAACGTGGGAGTTAAGCAGGGATGCATTCTTGCGCAAACCCTATTTAACCTCTTCTTAAATAATTTGGACCCCTTTAAGAGGAGTATTGATGGCCATTGTCCTAAACTAGGTGAGAGGCATGTCCCATTACTTTTGTACGCAGACGATGCTGTCCTGCTATCTCTCTCAGAAATGGGGATGAAAAGGATGCTTGCACAAGCTCTTGCCTATTGCAATAAGAACAAGTTGTCCCTTAACTTTGATAAATCCAAAATGATTGTCTTCAAGAAAAGCTGGAAGCCCATTAACTGGATTATACAAGGGGGGGAAATTGAACAAGTTAAAAGTCTTAGATATCTGGGCATTTATTTCCATTATACTAACAGTTGGGCTACACATATCAAAGAAGCAGTCAAGTCATCAACTAATAACGCCCTTGCTATTGCCAGTTTCTTTTACACCAAAGGACATCAATATATTCCCACTGCTCTTAAAGTATTTAACCATAAAAAGCCGGCCAAACTGCTTTACGGTATCCCAATTTGGGTTGCAGCTTGCAATGAAGCTGTAGAACGTGTTCAATCAAAGTTCCTGAAGAAAATCTTGGGGCTACCAGCCTGTGTACCATATGCTGCCATGTGCCTGGAGACAACCCAAAGACGGTTAATCACTATGGCATGGATTATAACCTTTAAATTTTGGCTGTGCCTTCATTTTAGATGTGCCCCAGCCTTGTGGTACACATGTTAACGGAATCCCATCTATTGACTTGGTTGATTAATATAGAGGGGGGAAATTCTATAATTGGCTTTAGTTTTGATGATTTGGTACTTCTGTCTGAGCAGAAGGCTTTCTCCTTACTCAAACAAAGACTCCTTGATATAGAGGCACAAGATCTGAGAAAACTTGCGCACAGACATTGCTCTCCCTTGAGTATGGGACTCTCTTTTAGCCACATTTCCTCAGGATATCTGGCAAAACTGATTCAGCCCCATCTTCGTAGGGCTTTCATGCTCGCTCGGTTCAACGTCCTTCCCTCAGCTGTTTTATTGGGTAGATTCAAGAAAATTCCCTACAAAGATAGATTGTGCCCGTGTGCGATGGGGGAAATTGAATGTATTGGACATGTGCTTTTGAACTGTAAATTCCACTATGACATTCGTGTTGCTTACATTGAACCTGTGATGGACTCCCTTTTGGGTCAATCTGATGAGTATAAAATCATTTCTTTATTGTCTTCTCATAATATAGAAATTCTTGAACCTGTAGCAAATTTTTTTATGAGGTATCTAGGAGGAGAGGCTCATATGAAGGCAATTCGGAATGTGCCACCCACCCACCCCAGCTATCGTGAGGCTTTATGCTGCTCATTGTATTTTATCTCTTATGCCAATAAAGGTATTGTATTTGTTTGTTTGACTCATTCTGTGCAATCTGCCTTGAGTCCCATTGAGAATGGTGGACTATAAATAACAAAAAATTAACCAGAAAAGAGGGGATTATGCTAATTTACAGTCTTCACAGTGTTTCTTTGCCTAGAAATACTGGTTTGCCTCTCCAACCATTCTAGCCAGAGACTCCAGCCATTTTTCCAGACTGCTGCTGTACCTCCTCCTTTCCCTCTTACATTTACACTGTTAAGTGCCATAAGGAGAAAGAACCACAACAGTAGTACAGAACACTGGGTTTACAACTTATACTCACAGATTCACAACACTTTTGTTACTTCAAATAAATAAAATTAATGTTTAAGAAAGCAATTCTATAAATCAACATAAGCAAATAATGACCAGAAAAGGTAATAAAATCCCATTAACTTTGATAGCACTTTGACTATTTTCATAACTGTAGCCCCATTAAATACCAAAGACAGCATCTTCCATGTAACAGCTGCTAACAGTGTTACAGTGTTCACACTCAAACATTTCCTACTAATAAAAAATGACTAAACTGAAAGGAGCTATAGCCTAATACCCACATGAAAAGTTATAAATCCTATTTACTTTGGCATCTTTGTTAAAGAACAGACATTCTACAGGAAGCAACTCTGGCTCTGCAACATTCACAACAAGGTAATGGGTTCTACACCAGTCACAGGCATGAAAAACAGCTCAGGAATTTAATTTTACAAAACATTTTTAATGTTTATCAATGCAACAGAAACATCTAAAACAGAATTGGCAATAGGTGATTTATAGCACTTATATTTGAGAGATTAAAAGTATACGTCCAATTTTTGAGGGATGAAATTTTCCTTTTATTTCAACCCATGTACAAAGATTAGCAATATAAAATTACTTTTACTTCTCTTGCTCATTTCTCCCCCACAGCCTTTTGAGAAAGACAAGATCACACATACACACAAATTTGTTGTTAAGTTTTAAAGCCTAGACATTATGATGTTCAGGGTTTTTAAAATTTATTTTAGAATGTCATAATAAGGACTAGTGCAGATATGTTAGCAAGCTGTTTTCTAGAGTCAAAGAATTGGATGTGGCAATTAAATAAGGGATTCTAAAAGCTAACTGTAGAGGATCCTAATGGCATTTAATAGTCAGATGCAACATCAGAAAAAGAGCTGAAGAAGGAACATGTACATACTAGGTGGCAGGATGGAGCAAGTAAGCACACCCACTGGCAATTCTCCCCTTGAAAATTATATTTTTACTCAACTGTCACAATGGTTGAATATCCCATTAATGCCAGGAGATAATTCAAGCATTTATCAAAATTTTAAAACAATTATATTAGTGTCCTATCAAGTCAAAATTTGTAAACAATTTCCAGTGTCTTTTTCAAATATCTCTACAGTAAGGGCAAAGATAACAGTTGCAATGGAAGCAAAAAGACAGAACACACACAGATCTAGAGGCCAGTTTGCATCTTCTATCCTAACAAAGTTACTCACCTTCATTTTGTTCAAATTCATCTAAAACCTTATCAAGGTTATATGCCTCTGCTTGGAAATAGTTCTCCATTTGTCATGGAATGCCACCCAGATCCTTGTCTGAACCTGTTGAGCAGATAGCCAATTATGAGCTTCTAATAATATTCCAGCATCCGAATCCAAGACAGAGAGTAATTACAATATGAGTTTAAAATTTACACCAAGTCAACATGTCTTCCCAAAATCAAGAGCATTTTCCTGTATTCAAAAATTGTTAACAGAGTAATTTTTTAAAATCTATTTCCTAGCTGATCTCTTATCAATACTACTCAAGTTTAAAAACAAACTGGACAACAGCATTAAATAACTGCTTAAATGTAAATACATATGAAAAGTAGTAAAATTAAGAGAAGGGATTTGCAACAGTTTGGGAAAGGTGGCTTTCAGCTTATGGTTTTATTTATTTATATAAAGCTGGATGTATTCCTTTTGCGAAAAATCATAACAAAGTTACAACAGCAATTTAACTTCAATTTAGACAGTTATGTTACTAGCTGGATACACAAGTGCATACCCTGATTACAAAGCAATAGTCACGACAAAATCCCATTCTACTGCTTTCAGTAGGATTTTGTCATGACTTAGATGAACTACGCACACTGCATATCCTAGTACTCTCCCAGTAGTAAACTATTTTTGTAGGCAGAAAAAATATTTTACCCAGAAAAAGTTTGCAAGTAACAAGAGACAGGGTGGCATGGTATGGAAAGCTGAGGCTAATTATATTTTGTATTTCTGATGTCATCTAACTTTGGTTTTCCTTATGAAAGAAACACAATATATAAAATGTATTACTTTAAAAATGATAAAAGTAGTGCTGTAGAGTATGATACACTAATGTTACAGACAGCTTATCAAATCAGAGCTAATTACTTAAACATCCAAACCCACACGCCTCATCCCAATATCCAAGATGGATCAAGATTGTGATATAAGGTTTATCATCCATTTGCCAAATTTGAATGAGGAACTGAGAAACATTACCTGCTCCCTGCAGCCTAATCTCTCTTATCCTGGGAGACTGCTCAGTGACTGACCTTCTTCAGGTGAGAAAGCTTTTAATGGCTGAGGCTGACCTAGCAGACATACCGATTCAGCACCTTAATGTATATGTAATTTACTTCTTCACTCATAATATGCTTTACAATTCTTATGTCATAACGCTACAACCCTATAAGACAGAGTTACGCTAAAAGGTTATCTAGTGAGCTTTAGTACAGAACTAGATTACGAAAACCTTGGTCTCCCAACCACTTCAGACAGAAAATTATCTAATCAATATTTCTAAAGACAGTCCTTACTCATTCAAGAATGGTATTTTATATTATATGTGCCTGCACTGTTTCATCACATGAAGAACATACAATTTTACATGCCAGCATTGAACACATGTTGAAGAGGGTTCCGTTCCAAACAGTGGGCCCTACTTGTGACAAACTAATCAAACAATCAATTTATTCCAGTATGGCCACAGCCATGAGGAGAACAAAACATTCTAGCACACAGGGTACTTAAGACATTCCTGCTAAGGAAAGTGGCACCCAAACGCAACAGAATCAAGATCTTAGTGAAATGACTCATTACATAAGAAGTAAAATACATTAAAATGTGTTTTCTTCAGCATATTAATTAAAATGAAAGAGACCATTTCAAACAAGCCAATTGTTGTTTATTTATATCTATTTCCTGAACACACATGGATGAAGAGAATGGCATTTAAATAACTGATCCTGAAGGAACAAGCAGCCCTTCTCCTTCCCTTTCAATACAAAGTCTCCACAGCCAATCTTCCATTATGCCCCTTTTCATTACACATGACAGTGGTTAAACTTTTATATTAGGAATGGACCCCAATCAGTTGTCAATAGGTCCCAGTACCTCTCGTACCCAAGAGCCCACTAAGTACCCAGACTCTTACAGGCACCAACAGAAGACTGAAAATAAGAACATACAAGCTTCTATAGCAAAACACTGCTGTATGTGAGTTAAATTTTTGTTTAAAATTATCATTAAATGTATTCACTAAAGATGCTAATAATATAATGCAGCCAATAATTGCCTGATACAGCCCCTTCCTTCCTTATGTGCATCACTAGGTCCCCAATGAGGGAGGAACAGAACTCCTCCAACATGCAGGGCAGCACATCTAAGGGAAGGAAAGATGAAGCAAATGACTGGGACACCTTCTCAGTTTCTGTTAAAATAAATTGGGTCACTGCACCGTTTTCAGTAGTGTAAGAGGTCTCCAAGACACAACCCCGCTTCCTTTACCTTAAACTACATAAGCCACTGTCAGAACCCTTTCAAATGCTGAAACAGACTGGGTAAATAGCAGGGCTTTTTAAAAGCACTGTTTGGGGGAAAACAGATTTTAATTTCTATAACCCAGGAGACCCCAAAAGTTTCAAATGCAAAGTTATAAGGGGAGGGGTAGTTCACAATCATTTAAACAAATTACTCTTGGACAATGACTATATAACTAAAGAAGATGAACACTGTAATGTCAGAACATAGACTACTTCATAACAGTTATCACAAAAACTCCTGGAGTGAAAAACAGAACTGATGTAATCAGTTTTACAAAAAAATAAACCTTGCTATGCTTTTATTCCATTTCAGATTCCAGGCACCTTCACTGAGAGAATGATTACAGAGGACAACGCATCATCACAAGTAATGTGAAATACCCAATGCCTTTTCCAGCATCCAATAGTGCTTGGTCAAGCAAGTCTGAGTTCCCTTCCAGCACACAGAAGTATCTTTTCCACTTTGCTTCTAGATGGGAGGAGGAGCTACACTCTGCTACAGAATCAGAAGTTCTTTGAGATACATTTGCGCTCAGTAAAATTAAAAGAAAATGGCAGCTACAAAAAATCATAAGGACTCCAATAGTTTAACGCTTTAAGGAGAAAGAAGTACAGAACTGAAATCACTATATCTTGATCCAAATCTTCCAGATGGATAATATCACTTGGCAACTTCTTACCTTTTTTCTTATACATGCATTAAGAAACAGGAAAGCCAACATCTATCCATGATATAGTCTGCATAGTCAGCTAGTTGAGTTGAATCAGTATGTTCTACTTGACTCTAAAACAAAACAAATATACCACACATTAGATTCCTTAACACTGTCATAAAACATATTGTAGCTAATTTTTATTTAGTTGTTTTTTTTGCTTGTCCTATCATGAAATCCAAGCTCATGTAACATTTCTTTCTCTAAAAGCCTGCTGAAATAAGTTACTAAATACATCATCTTTCCACTGGCCACCAAAAGCAAGCCCAAGAAAAAGACCATTCAGTACTTCTAACAAACTATAAGACAGCTCCCTAACAATACAGAATTCCCCAGAAAAGCCACAAAGTACCTCTCTCCCAGACATCCATGCAGAATTAAGATGATATTAGATTTTCATAAGTAGGACAGGCTTAAAATCAGTTTATAATCAGCATTCAGTTAATTATATAAAACAGCACATCCTGCCTCCCCAACAATTTCAGGAAGCATTACAATAGCCAAACCCTGAGATTGCAAAAAGTTGCCAGATACAAATCTGAAGGAATGTAATCTTCTCACCTATGTTACTGATAACAATGTTACTGAGCTGCAATAGAAAATTTCATTCACTACTCTCAATAACGATTTGGACAATTGGAAGTAAATAATCTGCATTTCCATTAGGAAATGTGACTCACTGCATTACAAATAGACTCAGTGCCCTATAATAGGAGGATTACCTTTTCTCCTTGGTTCCTTGCTTGGCTTGACAATAATACAACCTATGGGGTAACAGTCAAACATGGAGGCTACCAGCAAACAGACTGCTAAACGTATGGAGGCCATAGGGAAACATAAATGCAGCAATTTAACAATCTAGGGACAATTATAGGAAGCCCTCTGTTCAGGAAACTTGAGTTGCCAGAGTAAAAGCCATCAATCACAGGTATCTCTGCAATCCATCATTACCTTGATGACTATACATAAAAAATTAACATATATATGTAATGAATGCTCGGAAAAATATTGTTTTCCAAAGAACAAAGCATCTGTTATTACAAATGTTCAAGATGGTATTACTGTACAGTTGTTAGCCTATTACATTCTCACTGCAAGAATATCACACTAGCTGTTATACTGAGTACCAGTGTTCCCTCTAAGCTGAGTTAGTGTGAGCCAGCTCACAGTTTTTTAGCCTCCGGCTCACAGATTTTTGCCTTAGCTCAGGAAGGGTGGCTCCGGAACAAGCTAATTTACGCAGTAGCCAAATTGCTCGCTCACAACTTTAATGCCAGTAGCTCACGAAGTAGAATTTTTGCTCACAAGACTCCACAGCTTAGAGGGAGCATTGCTGAGTACCACAGGTATTCTGGGGTGAACCATCATCAGGACAATTGTAAGGGAGAAAAACAGATCTGGATGCAGAAGCAGCAGAAGAGTTGGATTTATCTTATAATCACCTTCCTTCCTCTCTCCACAACAGATACCCTGTGAGGTAGGTGGGGCTGAGAGAGCTCTGAGAGACCTGTTCTTGAGAGAACAGCTCTGAGAGAACTGTGACTGACCCAAGGTCACCCAGCTGGCCTCATGTGGAAGAGCAGTGGGGAATAAAACCCGGTTCTCCAGATTAGAGTCCACCGCTCTTAACCACTACACCAAACTGGCTCTTGATCAAACTGTTTCTCAGTACAAAGATGCCCCTCCTCCTCAAAAATCTTAAACTTTAAAATCTTTCTGAAGTAGGAGAGTAGTTGTTTTCTTTCCTACTTCAGAAAGACTTTAATGTTTAAGATTTTTGAAATTAAGGCCATTTTAACACAAAATTATTGCCAACTATTCATTAATGAAAATCTACTAATGTAGATTTTACTGATCCTTCACTAAAGGCAACAATGACAATCCCCTTCCCTTTCCCTCCCTCAGAGGCAAAATTTTCCCTCAGTTTCAATTTCCCTTTCTAACTAAACAGCACTAGTGGTTTGTTTACTTCTTCCCTGAAGAACTCTGGCTGTCTCAGCCCAGGAACCTGAGAAAAGAGTCGGGATTGCCATTTAACTTAAACCACTGAAAATGGCACTCAAGACATTTTGAAATTCAAAATTAACAAAATAATTTATTCAGCATAGAGGAGAAAGGTCAGGTGAAATCAGGGGTTGAAATTTCTGAGGTAACTTAATATAGAGTACATGTACAGTAAAACAAGTACATGTACAGATTTCAGTCCTTATGTTTCAGGCTAATTAGAGTTTCTTAAGTTATTCACAGTTACTTAAATCTTTGGCTGCGGTCACACGTAACAGAAGCCACACAAATGAGACGGAAAACAGCCGGAGTTTCCGGGCGCGATCTCACAAGCACATCTGGGAAGCGTAGCACTCACGTGGCTCAACCGAGGCTTCCAGCTGAAACTGCGTGGCAAAAAACTAGTACCTTGGAGGTACTAGTTTCCGGAAACTGCGGGGCAAGGGCGGGTGTCTGATCGCGTTTCCGGTGGCATCCGGCGCCCGCCCATGTCCCCTTGCAAATAAGGTGGGTTTTTTTGTCCAAGTCTCTGTGGATGCGCATGCGCACCCAACGGAGCATGTGCATTTGTCATGTACACAAAAATAAAAAACAGTTTGCCGCGGCGCGCTCTTCTTCGTTGTGCGCCGGCTTGTCCTGTGATCGGCACCTCTCCCTTGCCATGGAACCTCCACGGTACCTCCACAGGACCTCCACAGGAGGTCTGATCACGTAACTGCGCAGTAGTTTGCCCCAGGGCAAACAGCCACGCTTCTCCTCTGCAGTTTCCTGCCCGTGTGACCGGGGCTCTTTCCAGTACCCAAACCCATTCTGTTGAAACACCAGTACTCGTCTTGAGTTTTTAACTGACTGGCTTTCGAGCAAGGGAACCTTTACCTTTAAGGTCTCCAAAGGCAGTTTCTAACCACACCAAACCAAGGATCTCTTTACTCTTCAGAGCTATCTCCCTGTTAAGACTGGATAGGAAAATTCCTCCTCTCTCTAGAAGATCTATCCCCTTTCCTTGAACTGAATGGGAGTTTTTACCTAACTTCCCAGACTTCTTTGCCAACTTTCCCCAAATGCTCCTGTCCGTGTTAAACTGCTCTCAGCTAAGGCTGAAATCAGGATGTGTCAGCACTCAACTCAGACAAGGCAGAAATCTGACTGACTCTCCTCAGCATGCAGTTCTCAAGTCTTTCTGCTCAGCTGATGCTAACCAATCAGATTGCTTGGAGCGGCCTGTCACTCAAGGCTCTCTGGCTCTGTGAAAAATTAACCATTTATGGTCCTTTATCTATTTACACAGCACTTCTAAGCTTTTAAAAATGCAGGCCGTCACAGCAACACATTTCATAATGTAAGAGTCATGCCTGCAAAATTCTGAAAAACTCAAAACTTGTTCCCAGACTCATATTCACAAAGAATAAAATCTGGATAAAATCTGTTCAAAACCAGCCATTTTCTGGAACCTACTGTTGCCTTGCATTTGAAGCTGAAACTCTGATTGCTTTGTGGTGTCTGACTATTCATAGCCTATCTGTGATGCTGCTTCCAGGCCCTTCTCTGAATGTTCTTGATATCCAGGTTTATAGGACAAGTTTTGTCATGTGGCCTTTATAAGCAGAAATGTCTTCTAAGTGAACCTACAGCACACTGAAGCACCAGCTTCTCCAAACACTAAAATATGGTATATTCCACTCTGGTGCCTCTTCCAGTAGGCTGACCTATGCTTCTTTTTCTTTCTCTAACAGTGAGAGAATAAATGCACTTTGTGAAACATGTCCATAAACTCCTCAGATAACAGATGGCTGGCTCACTTATGTGTTTCATAGATAGTTCATGTAAAAGTGAAATGCTTGACATATTTATGGAATTTAAAAGTTATAAATGCCTTAGTTTTATATAAGCAGAACTGCAAATATACCAATTCCTGAGATAAAATTGGTGGGTAAGGAAGCGGTAGGGGAATGACCTAAGGACACTAGTGGTAGAATAATTCTTCAGTATTATGCACTTTATAATGGTATGAAAAGCTAGAGCAAATGCAAGACATCAATACACCTGACTTATCCTGACTTTATCCAATTTAGTTGTTTTAGTTCCAGTGCACAAACACCTATGTGAACATATTCAGAACAGAGTTCAAAGCAGAACTGACACAGCAAAATGAAATCAGAAAATATGGAACTGTTTCTAGTAGTATAAGTGTCATTATTAGCTGGAACAGTTAGAAGATTTAGAAAGCTGTCTAATGCTGCTCTTATACCAAACTTTATAAATCATAGGTTTTTCACATTACATGTTAGAAAAATAAGAAATCAGAATAGGCTTTTAACAGACTGCTACAGAATTTCTAAAATAATTTATCCCCAAAATTCCTATACTATTTTCAGAAAAATATGTATTTGAATACTGTACATTAAAACACAAAAAAATTATAGTTTCACTTCTATATCTATACATAAGCATTTTAAACTAAGATTGTTCTACAGTACTGTATGTTAGCTCAAACTGTGATCTACATAGAACTTTAAGACAATATCAATCTTTAAACACATTTGCAAAGTTTTATTAACACATTAAATCCGCTTTTTATTATAGAGCACTCAAGAAGCACTGGTACAAATGAAGCCTAATTTAAAGACCATCAACTGATGGTAAATGCCTCTGTAGTCAATGCATGCAGGAACATAAGAGGGTTTGATTTCCCATCTGCCATTCTAGTGACAAAACAGTAGCTATTGTACTTCAGAAACACACTTAACCCTTGCCCCTTTGTGCTGGCCCAGATGTGCATCAATACTATTTTAGATAATGAACTGTGCAGAAGTATCCTATGCGGCCAGGGACCAGCATACCTGGGGGACGTCCCATCTCTCCCCCATATGTGCCACAAAGAGCCTTGCACTCTTCAGACCAACACCATCTAGCAGTCCCTGGCCCAAAAGACATCCACCTTGCCTCGACCTTCTCAGCTGGTTCCAGCCTGGTAGAACACGCTCCTGATTGAAATCAGGGCCCTGCAGGATTTGTTGCAAATCTGCAGGGCCTGCAAAACATAGCTGTTCCACCAGGCCTTTGGTTGAGACAGTGAACATCAAATAACATCGGCCTCCCCTACTCAAGCGACCATGGCCCTATTTACATCTTGAGTGACTGACTTGTTCAAACAGAATGCAACCTGCCCTCCCTGACATGAGCCCAGCAGACACTGAAAGAAGAAGAAACTATTCACCATGCTGCCAGCAGATATTTTAACTAGTCGAGTATTGCGGTCAAGTTGGAACTTATCGAGATTGTCAGTGGGACTGCCTCCACATAAACAAATTTTAGTTGGAAATTGTTAATCAGATTAAAATTATTACAGGTATTGAGCTACTCTTTACACCTGAAGCTATATTACAAAACTACTGGATAGATGTGTTCATTAGAAACTCTACAAGGGAATTGATCGCTATTTTATTGGCAGCTGCTAATTTTTTAACAATAGCTACAAAATGGAAGGACCATAACCCCCCTCGGTTTCTATTTGGCATGATAAAATTTGGGATCAGTTTATAGTGGAGAAAATTTGAAACAACACATCTTATTCAGATGAAACACAACATCTCTCCAGATTTATAGCGATACGGTACCCAGTTTTGCAATACATGGCAGAAGAAAATATAATTCCTTTAAACCTTGTATACAATTTTTATATTTTTAGGTATCTGAGATATGGTGGTCAGTTTTTCACTGAGAGTTTTCTCGAACATGATTGACGAATAAGTTTATTATAAAAGTATGGCTGGACTAAGCATTGATGTTATCTGTAACATTAATAATTGATTATTGTGATGGTTAAAGGTTTATTGTTTTATAATTCTGGAAAACAATAAAAAATTTAAAAATGAGTCAACCAAAAGTTTTGAATTCTTTGAGTTAATGTTTTAATGAACTGTCCTATTTAATTAATGTATGGTTTTATTGTTGGATTATATGTTGTAAACCGCCCAGAGCCCGTTTGCAGGGTAAGGCAGGATAAAAGTTCCAAAATTAAATAAAAATTATCCAAGAAGTCACATCGGTTCACAAACTGGAGTAGTCGCCATTTTAAAAAGCAAACAAGTCTATGATTAGGAAATGCTAGGTCTCATTAAGAAAAACATGTTCTAATCCTTTTATCATTCACAGGAACCTATATTATAGATTAAAAGCACTAATACAGTAAAAACTGAACTTCTAGGCCAGTTGTTCCTACAAACTGAAACAAATTTGACAGCTATCTTCCATTTCTTTTCATACTATGCAAACGTTGCTGTGTGAGCATCTGCTTGCCTCAGGTAAACTAAATTAGACAGCAGATGTATGTGTCAACTTCTTGACATGGCACTCATTAAAAACACTCCTTTTCACTATAGTACAGGAATGCACTCTTATTCTTGTACAGTGACTAACCTGTACGTTTAAAAGAAGTAATATGTTGCATTCTAGTAGAATCTTGCCACAGGACCTAGCAACTGGACTCTGCTTCAAATTAGCATGAAGGAGAGAGGTAGCAGTGCTAGTACAGGTTTAGCCAAAGACTGAAAAACTGGGGGAGAGGGAACAGGACCTCATAAAACTTTCCTCTGTGGCAAGGGCAGTTACTGAAAAGAAACAGCTGGCCCCAAGAACAAGAATGCAAAGGCTTGACTTTCTGAGGCCACAAACCACACTGCTGAGCCTGGGTCAGAGGCATGAGTTGCTTAAAGGACCTAAGTGAGACATACTGTTGCTCACACAATCAAAAGGCATTTTCACCCACTGTTTTACCCATGTACTTGATCTACAAGCACCCACTCCTTGACATGAAAATGAGCTCCCATCCTAAACATACACACTTACAGATAAACAAGTCCTATTGATAGAAACTTGCTAGACTAGTTATACAAGTGGGAAACCCGCAAGGACTTGCGGGAGGCATCACCCTTCCCCCTCTCCTGGTATTTCCTCTTTCCCTTTCCTAAAAGTTCCCATAGTCTCTCCCTTCTCTCCTTCTAGGGTTAGGGTTAGGTGGGGGGGGGGTGGAAATCTCCTAGAATCACAACAGATCTCCCAGATACAGAGATCAGGTCCCCTTAGGGTTGTCAGACAGAGGTTTGGGTGATGTTTGGGGAGGGAAGCAACCTCTGCAAAGTATAATGCCATAAAGTCCACCCTCCAAAGCAGCCATTTTCTCCAGGGGAACTGATCTCTATAATCTGAAAAGCAGTTGTAAATCTGGGTGATCTCCAGCCCCCACCTGGAGGTTGGCCACCCTATGTCCCCTGGAGGAAATGGATGCTGTGGAGTCTTATACACAGAATCCTTAAATATATGTTTACATAGTATATGTTAGGCTTCCAGCAACAGACAAAACTAAAGAAAGAATTTAGGCTTTACAAATATAACTGGATTGACATTCATTTTTAGCTGTAGTTAAAGTAATAATTCTTAATGAAGAACCATTTACAGCTACAAAAATACATATACAATAGAATAAGCCTTCTGCTATTCCAATCCCAAATATCCACCTATATTGGCAAATATTGTTGCATTAAATCCTGCACACCAAATCTTAGGATGGATCCAAACCCAAATACTTTTATTGGCATAAATTTTAGGATGGATATGTAAATGACACCTTCATGACTTCAATAAACTTTTCTGCATCAATTTACATTCTTTATCTACCCCCAAAAAAACCTAAAGAACCAGTATAGAAGGCCAAATGAGAAAGTAACAGACATGCTACAGTATTCCCACACATGGGGGGGGGGGGTTATCTGCTGTAAACATCTAACTGTTAACCAATTAGAAGTGCACAAACTGAGCTTCTACTCTTTCATTATACACAATGGTTTTTTAAAAAAGAGATTCTCTAGAGAGGTGGCATACACATTTTCTAAATAAATTTATGCTTAGGGCATCAAGTTTATAGAAGGATTAAATATTTACCATTTTCCTTTGATTTTTTTTACAGAAAATCAGTTCTTTGAACAAAACTTTTTTTGTCATTTAAAAAAAAAACAAATTCTGATTTACAATCCATACAAATTCCAGAGGTGAAAAAGTGTTAATCTGCTATAGCAAAAACAGAAACAAGTATTTTGCGCCTTAAAAACGAACAAATTTATACTTATCCCAAAACAGATCAAGACTTTTAAGATGCCACAAGACTCTCCTTTTGTTTAAGGTCTAGACCACCACTGATTATTAAAACAATCCACGAGGTACGTGGGGGCGGAAACTGTTGTACATACTCTGTTGCAAGGACATTTATTTAAAAATACTCTATGACATGTCCATAACTCTTGGGATTCTGAATCTACAAGTTTATTTTTAACATTTTACTTCTAAAGGTGGACGACTACATATTTATTGTAATACTCTCCTGCTCTTAGTAATGAAGTGATTGTTAAATGTAAAATGTATCATATTACAATTTTAACGTAAACTGCTTCTGAATATGTCAGTATAAACACACAAAAGTATAAGTGTAGATTAATGGTAAAACTAAGACAAGGAGGAAGAGATTGGATTTATACCCCGCTCTTCACTCGGAGTCTCAGAGCGATTTACAGTCTCCTTTCCCTTCCCCTCCCCACAACAGACACCCTGTGAGGTAGGTGGGGCTGAGAGAGTTCTTTCGAGGACTGCTCTTGAGAGAACAGCTCTGAGAGAATTTGTGACTCACCCAAGGTCACACCAGCAGCTGTATGTGGAGGAGTGGGGAATCAAATCCAGTTCTCCCAGATTGGAGTCCGCGCTCCTAACCACTATACCAAACTTTAGACATGAACTTGATTCAAAGGCCAGATTAGATATCACAAAGGTCATCACATTTATTAAATAATATTAAGCAATTAAACAACACATACAAACATATGACTATGGTACCTTTGAAGTTTATCCTAACCACATGACAACCACTCTTTTATTAACATCTCCAATTTGACTGGTTAACATTTACTTGAGCAGGGCTTGGGTCATTTATTGCATGGATCTTGACTTCAATTGGCAGTACTCATGTATCTGGCCCTTACCGTTGTGATTAATAGTGCTATTTTAAGCAAAATTACACTCTTCTAAACCCATCAGGTTTAGAAGTGTGCAACTCAGTTTAGGATGGCAGTGTAACTGTACAGGAGGCAGCAATCACCACCATCCCAAAGAAAAAGAAATGCAAGAAAGCAAAGTGGCCGTCTGATGAGGCTTTACAAATAGCAGAAGAAGGAAAGCAAAAGGGAAAGGTGAAAAGGAAAGATTTACCCAACTGAATGCAGATTTCCAGAGAACAGCAAGGAGAGATGAGGCTTTCCTGAAAGAACAATGCAAAGTAATAGAGGAAAACAATAGAATGGGAAGGACTAGAGATCTATTCAAGAAAATTGGAGTAATCAAGGGACCGTTCCATGCAAAGCTGGCTATGATAAAGGACAAAAATGGTAGGGACCTAACAGAAGCAGAGGAGATTAGGAAAAGATGGCAAGAATACACAGAAGAACTATACAAGAAGGACCTCAATGTCCCTGACAACCACGACAGTGTAATCACTGACCTCGAGCCAGACATCCTGGAATGCGAAGTCAAATGGGCCTTAGAAAGCATTACTAACAAACAAAGCTAGTGGAGGTGATGGTATACCAGCTGAGCTATTCAAAGTCTTAAAAGATGAAGCTGTTACAGTGGCCACAGGATTGGAAAAGGTCAGTATACATTCCAATCCCAAAGAAGGGCAGTGACAAGGAATGTTCAAGCTATTGCACAATTGCACTCATTTCACACGCTAGCAAGGTCATGCTAAAGATCCTACAAGCTAGGCTTCAGCAGTACGTGGATAGAGAACTGCCAGAAGTGCAAGCTGGGTTTCGAAGAGGTAGAGGGACTAGAGATCACATTGCCAACATTCGCTGGATTATGGAGAAAGCAAGAGTCCTTAGGGAGCAATCCTGCTCAGGTCTATTCAATGGGGCTTACTTCCAGGAAAGCGTTCCTGGGATTGCATTGTTTGTTACCAGGCTTTAAGAGCTCAACTTCTGTTCAAAACCAGAGCTGTCCTAGGTACTGAAGTTTCTGTTTTTTGTGTGTGTACTTCTGGTTGCTAGCTACCTGCTATTCTCAACTACTTCTTAACCTCCACTGTTACAGAAGAACTTCTTCACACAACTAGCCAGATAAAATAGAACAGAAACATGTGGAGCAGCCTTAAACTGTGAGCTCCTGAAACAGGAATCTGCCTTGTTTGAACTATGCAGTTCTACCGTGACCATTCCTTGTTCTAAGCCCCAAAATAGCTCAGGTCAAAATAAATAAGTGGCTGTGATCATTATAGAGGCATCTATTTATCCAAGGTCTCCTGCTTCCAATTCATTTATTCATGTAAGTCTTGTATTGAGAAGTCTTGACTGAGAATTGAAAATAATTCAGAGTTAGTTCTCCAGAGTTAGTATATGGCCATAGTTAAGGGTTGAGCCAGTTTGGTGTAGTGGTTAAGTGCGCAGACTCTAATCTGGGAGAACCGGGTTTGATTCCCCACTCCTCCACTTGCACCTGGCTGGATGACCTTGGGCAAGCCGTAGTTCTGATAAGAGCTGTTCTTGAAAAAAAGAGCAGTTTCTGTCAGAGCTCTCAGCCCCACCTACCTCACAGGGTGTCTGTTGTGGGGAGGGGAGGGGAAGGGAAAGGAGTTTGTAAGCCGCTCTGAGACACCTTTGGGTAGTGAAGGGTGGGGTATAAATCCAATCTCCTCTCCTCCTCTTGAGAGTACCCTGGACTGCAAGGAGATCAAATCAGTCAATCCTAAAAGAAATCAACCCTGACTGTTCCCTGGAAGGCCAGATACTGAAGCTGAAGCTCAAATACTTTGGCCACCAAATGAGAAGGGAGCACTCACTGGAGAAGACCCTGATGCTGGTAAAGACTGAAGGTCAAAGAAGAAGGGGACGGCAAAGGATGAGATGGTTAGACAGTGTTATCGAGGCAACGAACATGAAATTAAGCAAACTCCGGAGCACGACGGAAGACAGGAGGGCTTGGCGTGATGTGGTCCATGGGGTTGCAAAGAGTCGGACTGGACTGTGTGACTGAACAACAACAACAAAGTCACATGGGAACCATTCCAATTTGGATCCCATACAGTTCATTACTAACACAGCATGTATAACTTTTAAGAAGACCCTATGACATTGCAGATCCCCCTTAACTGTGGTAGCATTTACCAGATGGCATTTGAAATCATTCCGCCAGATTTCCAGTGCCATTCCATGCAATAATACTCCAGACTAGAGTAACCCTACATAAAATTGCACTATTAATTTCCAGTCATTACCACTATATTTAAAAGATTTGAGATATTAAATCTACTTCAGAGAATAAATATTGTTTTATTAGTGTATCTGGGCAATTTAGTGCTCCTAATCAGCAAAGCTGTTTTCTTTCAAGCTATCCTATGCAATGTTAAATCTCAGTAAACTGTCAATTTCCAAATAAATCAGTTCCATACAGGCTTAGTTATTTTAAGTTATCAAGAAGCTATCATTCTATCTAACTGTATTATATGAGTGAGCAAACTGCTGTCATAACCTCTGCTATAACCTCCATGTTCTCCTCACTCTACTAGGCTGTGGGATATTTTACATCTGTCCCACACAAATTCATAGGAGCAGGTTCAGATGTGGAAATCTATACTATGACTGCCAAAACATTCAAGAGTACATTCAAGAATGCAAATTTGTAACATCATTTAAATATTTAATTAAGTATTCTTCAGCTAAACAACATGTGATCCTCCAGTTCAGTACATACAATGTGTTTACATAGATACTAAATATCTAGATCTCCTAACCTATCAAACTAATTTCCATCTGGAATTCATATTATTAAGGTGTTGTTTTTTAAGTTGCTCCACTGCAATCCATCATCTGGACCTACTTACCCACATTTATGTGAATAAAAGACCTCTGGAAAACCTGAAGAGTTACTCATCACCAAGTTGCACATTGTCTAAATAAGCATGACCACACATATTATTAACTGGAACCTTACCTCATAGCAACTGTTACCTTCAGGTTATTTTACTATACAACAGACTACTAGCACAAAAGAAGACAAATCAACACAAAGTACTGTAGAGGCACCGATAAGACATCTTAGCAGCCAACAGGAATTCGGTCAGACCATAACTAGAACCCTGAGTTGTAAACAAATGTGGTCTGCCTTATAAACTAGTAAGGAAGAAAGAGATGCATGGATGCGAAAATATAACGACAAATACACAAGAAATACCGAAGAAGTAGCATAAACTCTCCATGGGGCCTTGTTACGGGCGCGGGGGGGGGGGGGTTCAAGTTGGGCTTTTGCCACGTCTTCTCTACGGCTCCAACGATCAGAGGCAAAGAACAGGGCGAGGAGCCATAAATTATGAGATGGCAGCCGAGGGGGGGGGGAGCTCCTATAGTGAGCTCCATCAGAGCCAGCAGCCCTAGAGAAAGCAAACAAAACAAGCAGAGCCATAAAGCAGCCTACCTTTTTTCCTTCAGCGTCGCTCCAATAAGAACAAGGAATCGAGGCGCACAGACCCACGGACACGGCTTCCCCCTCTGAGGGATAAGCGCCGAGGTCTCTTTTCCCTCGGAAGCAAATAAGTCGCTTTTCCCGCCCCTGCCTGTGGTCCCTCTCCCCTTTCCGAGTGTCCTCGCTAAAAAGAGGGACATTGATTCAGCTTTCCCAGCGCGGCTCTCCAAAAGGCAACAGCCCTGTTGTCCCTTAACCGGGTCCCCCACCCCTTCCCAAACAGAGGCAACCAGCGGCCCCTCACACCGCCTGCCTACAGGGGCCTGGAGAGAGGGATGCCCCCGGCCCGGCCTTTGCAGCCCGGGGGAGGGGGGGGGCTGGGAGCGAGGCCGGCACACACTCACCTCCAAAGGCAGCAACAGCAAGCGCCACCGGGCCTGCATTGCTGAAGGGCCCCCTGAGTGCCGAACGCGCCACTAGTCGGGCGGGCCTCACACGCAGCGAGCGCAGGAAGGTCCAGCACGACGCCCGCCCAGCCTCTCTCGGTTCCCAGGGTTGCTGCTTGGCTCGCTCGCTTACTTACTTACTCAGAGGGCCGCCTTCGGTCTCGACAACCAGCGCCCCCTAGCCGGCCCTACCGGCAGCGCACAGCACTGCGGCACAAGTGAAAATCTTGTCCAGTCTTCTTAGGCCGCCGCGAGGCCGGTAGCCAAGCTCCCCTCTTACTGTCCCTTTCCGCTGCCGAGGTGGGCTGACTGCTTGGCGAGGAATATTGGGCTGGCAGGACGCAAGCGTCCGCGAACCAGAGATGCGTCTGGGGACTTGACTACGGTGGGGAAATGGAAATATGAATGTTGTTGTTGTTGTTCAGTCGCATAGTCGAGAGTTCGACTCTTCGCGACCCCATGGACCTCATCACGCCAGAATTATAAATACAGGGGTATAAACAAGTACGCTTTCCATATAAGGGTGGACTCAAACAACGCTAGCTCAGCTGTTTGGGAAGAGCTACCAAGCTTCCAGGAAGCAAGGATGCTGCTGGAAACCAAAACAGAACTCCAGTGGCAATTAAATTATTACACCTCGCACTCCTCCAGAATTAATTCCTATTTGCTTAGTTCATTTACACTCTGCCTTTCTCCCCAATGGAAACGCAAAGTAGCTTACATCATTCTCCTCTCCTGCATTTTATCCTGACAACCCTTTGAGGTAGGTTAGGCTGAAAGTGTGTGACTGACTCAAGGTCACCCAGCAAGCTTCCATGACAGAAGGTGGATCATCTGACCATGAATCTCTCAGATCCTACACTCAGGTGGGCAGCCATGTTGGTCTGAAGCAGCAGAACAAAGTTTGAGTCCAGGCCAGGGGCACCTTTAAGATCAACAAAGTTTTATTTGAGGTATAAGCTTTCGTGTGCGAGCACACTTCTTCAGATACAGTGCTTGCACACAGAAGTTTATACCTTGAATAAAACGTTGTTGGTCGTAAAGGTGTCGCTGCACTCAAACTTTGTTCAGAGACTACACTGACACTATATCAGTCTGGCTAACTATTTTATTTGTTTAATTATATTTATGTTATTTATAGTCCGCCTTTCTCACTGCGACTCATAGCACAGAGTGAGTAAATACAATCAATGGGATGAGACATTCAGTAAACAATGAAACAGGATTTAGGTTGCAGAACCAACCAGAAATCTAAAAAACAACATTGAAGCCAAGTATAAGTGTTAACATGACTCATTAAATTATGCAAAATTACATAGTAGGTTCTAACTTGCAACAAACTATACACAGTAGTAACTACCATAATGATTTCATATCCACAGACATGAGGATTGGGATCATCTCTGTTTCATCCTGTCTCACTCTTTTCAGCCTGATCTTATGGATGTTTATGCACAAATAACTCCCATTGTCTTCCATAGGTGTGAACAAGGTTGTCCATTTTATTCAGTGGTGGTTACTCCCCAGTAGATGTGTATAGGATTGCAACCCAATTCTATGCTCAGTTTGTTAACTTGAGAGTGCTTATTCCCAGGTCAGTGTGCCTAGGACCGCAACCTTAATTAGTCTGATTTGCCGGGGATACAATTATGTGGAAATTATGCCTAGGTTTTCCAGATGTGAAAAAGCATTTTATACAGAAGTTAGTCCCAGTGAGTTGAGCAGGAATTATGTCCTAGTAACAGCCCAACATTGTTTACTCAGAAGGAAGTCCAATTGTGTCATTTCCAACTCTGTTTGTTTAGAACTGCATATTTAGGTTTGCTCTTACACATCACTGGAACTTAAGGGTCATGGTTACATACATTATTATTAAAGCTGCAGCCTAAGGCTGAAATCCTAGGAGAACCTATTAGGGAGTAAGTCTCGTTGTGGTCAATGGAACATTTCTGAGCAAACTTATTTCGGGTCACCATGCAAATATGCTTAAGGATGAAATGACTCCATTTGAGATTTTGTATGGTAGGATGACAGCTTTATCTGGGGTGTTAGATTTGAGATAACCCAGTCAAATATGCAAGTCAACCCTGATGAGGGATCCCTCAAGCAATCCAGCCCTCCATGTCCAATGGGACTATGTCAGTGTTTGCCAGCACTATAAAATCCCGGGCATATTTTCCTATCACTGGACTGAAAGGTAGCTAAAGGATACCAAGGGCTCTGTCTGGTCTTCAGACAGACTTCATGTTTACTTAGAAGTTCCACCAAAATAAATATGACTTATTCTCAAATAAATTGTTCTCAAATACCTTACTGAAGAGGTAAGAAGGATCTAGCAAGGTTGCATATGTGAATGAGTGTTTACTTGATTATTGGTAAGTCTAGCAGAGTCAGAATGTGCAATGTATTTCTATGCATTGTTTATGACAATCCCACTATACTTAACAAGACTTATTACCTAGTAACTGAGTTTAGGATTGCAGCCAGAGATGCTTAAAGGGAAGAAATGATGTGACAGTCTTATGGCTATGAGAGGATGGGGACATAACAGTGAAGAATAAATGTAATGGAAGAGTTAGCTGGGTATGTGACTATGTAGACATCATTCTGAAATAACTTCTGTTACATGTCAGTAACTCTTCACTGCACATGGTTGCGATATGTTTAGTTAGGCCACACACACACATACACATACACACACATGCACACACAGCAAGATTGGTGTTGAAAAGAGCTATTATCTGCTGGGGCATGTCACCTTTGTCCCAGGTACCCTTAGGGATCTTGATCAAATGCAAGTATGAGGAAAGCAAAGCCATAGGTAAAGGTAAAGGTTCCCTTGCTCGAAAGCCAGTCGAGTCCGACTCTAGGGTTGCGGTGCTCATCTCTGTTTCAAAGCCGAAGAGCCAGCGCTGTCCGAAGACGTTTCCGTGGTCATGTGGCCGGCATGACTAAACACCAAGGTGGACGGAACGCTGTTACCTTCCCACTGAAGTGGTCCCTATTTATCTACTTGCAATTTCTTGCTTTCGAACTGCTAGGTTGGCAGGAGCTGGAACTAGAGACGGGAGCTCACTCCGTCATGCGGCAACCCGGGTCTCGAACTGCTGAACTACCGACCTTCCATAGCCTGCAGTTCAGCGTCTTAACCACTTGAGCCACCGCAGCTCCTTTGATCTTGATCAAATGCATTTGATCAAATGCAAGTATAAGGAAAGCAAAGCCATAGACAGCCATAAAAATTATACACTTGGTAAAGAGCTTCAATGAGTTATTTATAAGAAACAAGAGGGGAGGGAGAAGCCACATGTTTTCTTACTCAAGAAGTATACCCATCTTCCTGTTGATATGTTCACATGTACTGGTATTTATTCAAGGTGTACATCTGCTTAAATCTTAATCTTTAAAAAAGGTAAAGGTTTCCCTTGCTCAAAAGCCAGTCAAATCTGAATCTTACTTTAAGGTAAATGTGGTTTGGAACACTTATTTGGTCGCTATCTAACCTTGATTAAATCATTGTGTTATTACTTTAGTTAAGCCATGCTATTGTCCTTTCTCTACATTTGTCTAAGAATTATTTTGAATGATAGCTAAGGGGAAATGATTAGATTAAAACCAATAGAATCATTCTTTTAGTGACTGATCCTTAGCCTTTCTGAGATAGAGTTTTTGTCCATATGTTGCACAATATTGTAACATGACTGGAGCATGGTCTGCTCGCTAATTGCATTTGCACAAGTATCACAGTCTGTTCCATAACCTGGCTTCAAAACATCACCACAGAATGAGACTTAATAACAACACTTAATAACATCAGTTTGGCAAGCCAGCTGTGCATATAGATAGACCCTGTAACAGTTTTGCACCGCTCCTTTAATAATCCTAAAGAGACTTATTTACATGTCCAATTGTTATTTCAAATGTAGTATTTTGTTGTTTGAACAGGTAAATGGCTCCTGACATGTTTCAAACTGGGCAGATGTAATAACTATGAGTGTGAGCTAGGAGCCAGGAAGTGTCTGGTTCAAATCCTTGAACTTGCTAAGTGGCCTTATATATATCACTGTTCCCTCAACACATATCCCTGTCTATAATTTTACATTAATAATACTGCCTTTCTTATATGGGTGCTTTTAAAAAAGATTACGAAGTCTTGAACAGATAAAATTGCTATATACATATATATATATATATTTCTCAATAGGTGCCTGAAAAATTGTCAGGTAAACAATGGCAACAACAGAAATTCAGCACCTGTGTCTGCTATCTTCTTACAGCCAAATATGAATCCTTACTACCTACCATCCCCGCCATACTTACCTTCTTTCTCTATATTTTTGTTATTGCATATGTTTGGTTTATTTATTATACTGGATATTAATTTCAGTGGAAAACACATTTCTGGCTGCAACCATTCCCACTGAATTAGGATGAAAACTTCAATTGTTATAGCCCTCAGCCAAAGGATCCTCACTGCCAAATTCTGGGCATAAAATCTTGATTTTATAGACAATTAACATTCTTGTTTGCAGCGTGGGCAGAGATAATACATTTTCTAGCTCAAGAAGGAAGGAGGGCACAAAGGAGAAACTTTGTGATTTATCAGGTTTGGCTCTAATCTGTCCATCTCTTTTGTTACTGATTATGTTGCATGCCCATGAAGATGGCCTGATAGACACTGCCTGGCATCCAGCAAAGAGAGGTAATGGCTTGGACTGTGCAATGCATGAACAGATAGTAAAGTGTACTTATTGCAGATTTGCTAAGTCCCCCCCCCCCGCAACACTGCCTCCCTGTATGCCATCATATGCAAGCAAAATCTTTGTCCTGTGCTGAGAAGGCACAACCCCAGAGACAACAGAACAGCAAGCAAACTGGAACCAGTGCTGTTTTTATTGAATCAAATCAGATCCCTCACCCAAGTAAATGAGCCAGCAATATTAAACTATTAGAGACATACTATTTTTTTCATTTTGCACTAGTTATAATAAGATTAAAGAAGAGGATACATTGTGTTTTGTAGTTGATATAATGCACACCCATTGTAGGCAGAGAAAGTGAAGAATTTTGGTCTGAAGTTTAAGCGAAGTACCGTTGAATCTTCATTGTGATATTTGCTTGTAGTTAAAGAGTCCTGTGAGGTTGCAGTTCACTGCATAAAAGACCAGAATTTAAGACAATCCTAGCAGAGAGGTTGAAAGCCTTCCCTCCTCCAGAAGCACTAATTTGCACCCATACATGTATGCGCAACACCCTTCCAAGTATCATATTAATTTCTGAATGTTTCAGATAACTTAGTCTAGATAGAGACCTGCTGTGCCAACCAGCATCAGCTTTATCAGTATGCCAGCATTTGGGCCAGATTTCACTGTATTTATTTGATAGATTTCTGCTCTTATTTATTTATAAAATTTATACCCCACCACACCCTCAACCAATAAGGCTCAGGGTACCTTACAACAAAGTAAAATACAATTCAATAGACAATATTACAAGCAATAAGAATAATAAACATATAATAACTATATAATACAATTTAAAACCAATGATATAGTCTCCCAACAAACACACCCCACTCCCAGTGATAGGCTATTTACATAACATTACTACTAGATTGGTTACTTTCAGAATCCTGGCAGGCTATTGTTCTTATGCTCCAAGATCAGCCAGTCTCTGGGGTGATTCAATCAGGAATGATTCAATCCCAATACATAACACCCCTCCCCCCTAAGTTCCAAAGCACCCTAACAGACATAGTATTCAAGGTACGCTAGCTTGCGACGTTCCCTCTGCGAATACCAGGGCTCCTGCAGTTGTTGAACCAACTCCGGAGCCATGCTTGGTGAAGCAGGACCCGCACTGGAGTCCTGCGAGTTGGGAACAGAGTCTGGGAGGTCCAGAGCAGCTGGTGCAGTATCTTCCTCTTCCCGGCCATCTGGCTGCATGCTGTTGTCTGGGGGGCCGTTCTCTGTCTGCGGCAACAGCAGTGGTGGTTCCAGGCCATCATCCTCCTGCTTGGCAGAAGAAAAGGTCCAGCTCCATGGGCAGTAGGTGGCAGCGGAGCTGGTCGATATGTCTGCATAGTAGCTGGCCCCCATCCGTTGATACCTCGTACAATAGGGGTCCGGTGACTTGGGTAACCCATGCTGGAATCCATGCAGGGCCGCTGGAATAGTTCTGCGCAAAGACAGGGTCCCCCGGAAAGAACCCTCTGGGGGCCTCCAGGCTCAACGGAGTGTGGCGCAACTCTGGGGCTCAGTCTGAGTGCAGGCGGTCCAGCCGTGTCATGAGGTGGTGGCCTATTAAGAGTTCTGTGGGGCTGCGGCTGGTAGATGCACTCAGAGTCACTTGATGACCAAACAAAAAGACAGACAGCCATCAGTTCCAGTCCCCATGGGTGAGCTGCTTTAGCGCCTCCTTGGTCATCTGCACCATTCGCTTGCCTTGTCTGTTGGTAGCCGGGTAGAATGGAGCAGACCGCATGGCCCTGATGAGGTTCTGGTCTAAGAAGTCCTTGAACTCTGCTGAGGTGAAGGTGGCGCCGTTATTGGTCATGACCGCGTCTGGTAGACCATGTGTACTAAAAATCTGTCTCAGGGTCTGGATGGCTGCACGGGAGGAGGTAGAGGTGACTGGTACGACTTCCAGCCACTTGGTGTAGTAGTCCACCAGGAGGAAGAACAACTGCCCCTGGAATGGGCCGGCATAGTCCAAATGCACCCATGCCCACGGTGTGTAGACTCTCATTGGTGAATGGGAGCCCTCGGAGGTTCGGGCCGTGTCTCTTGGCAGGCCTGGCAATGCTGTACCCAGGCCTCGATCTCGCTGTCCATTCCTGGCCACCGCACGTAGCTCCTGGCCAGCGTTTTCATCTTCATGATTCCTGGGTGGGTCTCATGCAGGACTTCCAAAACCCATTTACGTAGTGGTGGGGGAATCACTACCCGGCTATGCCATAGGAGGCACCCCTTGTGCGCTGAGAGCTCGTCTCAGTGGGATGCAAATGCTGTGAGTTCTGGGCCCACCCGATCCGTGGGCCATCACCTCACCACCCAGTCCAAAACGTAGGAGAGGACACGATCCCTGGTGGTGTGGCGGGAAATGTCCACAGCGTGCAGAGGGCAGTCTGGCAGGTTCTCCATCATCAGGATTTGGTGTGCAGAGGCCAGATTTGGGTCGACAGAGCTGAGTGGGAGGCGGCTAAGAGCGTCTGCGTGTCCCATGGACTTCCCTGGCCGGTATTACAGGGCATATTGGTAACCCCCCAGAAAAATGGACCAGCACAAGACCCTGGGTGACAGCATCTGTGGCATTTGGTGGTCGGTGTGAGGAGACTGAGCAGGGGCTTGTGATCGGTCGCGATGGTGAAGGGGCGGCCATACAGGTAATTGTGGAACTTTTTTACTCCCGCCATGATTGCAAGGGCCTCTTTGTCAATCTCGGAGTAGTTCCATTCGGCTGACAACAGGGTCTGGGAGTTGTAGGCCACCGGCACCTCCCTCCTGTCCAGCAACCAATGGCCCAGGACAGCACTGATGCCATAAAGAAAAGCATTGCATGCCAAGACAACCGGCAGCTTTGTCGAAATGGGCAAGGATATCGTTCGACACGAGTAGCTCCTTCATGACCTGGAAAGCGGCGGCCTGCCGCCAGCCCCACACCCACAGGGCCTTCTTGTTGAGCAGGCAGAGGAGGGGCTCCATGAGTGCAGCTTTATGGCACAGGAAGGAGTGGTAAAAGTTCAGAGGCCCCAAGAAAGCCTGCAACTCGGCCTTGGACGTGGGAGTGGGTGCATTCGTGATGGCGTGAACCTTGTCGGGGGCCGGGTGGATGCCATCTGCATCCACGGAGAACCCCAGGAACTCTACACGGGTGACTCCCAGGAGGCATTTCTCCCACTTCACTTTTAGCCCGGCAGAGTCAGATCACTACAGCATGGTGTGTAGGCGGGTGGTGAAGTCCTCTTCCATGGGGGCGGCGATTAATACATCATCGAAGAAGGGTTGGACCCCAGGGATGCCTTTCAAGCGAGAGTCCATTAAGTTCTGGAAGATTCCCAGGGCCACGCTTACCCCAAACTGCAGCCGCTTGACTCTGAAAACACCCTGGTGCGTGACAATGGTCTGTGCCTCAGCAGTTGGCTCGTCCACCAGGAGCTGTTGGTATGCTTGGGCCAAGTCCAATTTACCAAAGACCTTGGCCCCTGCCAATGTCGCTAGGACATGGCTGACCACAGGCACTGGGTATTCATGGTCACTCAGAGCCTTGTTGATTGTACATTTGTAGTCCGCGCAGATGCGACATCCCTGTTTGGCTTAATTGAGGTTACGATGGGGGTCTCCCAGGTGGCATGGGGAACCGGCTCTAAAACTTCTTGCACCACCCAACGGTCCAGTTACGCCTCAATTTTGGGCTTGAGCACAAACGGAACTCTCTGGGCCTTGAGGCGGACAGGCCGCACCGAGGGACCTGTGTACCGGCTGAGTGTCCCATCGAAGATGGCAGGGAACTTGTCACACACATTACTGAAGTCTGAGGGCTGCATGTGGTTACCCTCCAAAGGCCAGCCTAAAGAATTCAGTTTTGCATGCCCTGCAGAAACTAAACAAGTCCAGCAGGGCACGGGTGTCATCAGAGAGGGCATTCCACAGAGTAGGGGCCACAACTGAGAAAGCCCTTTTCCTGGTGACAGCTAACCAAGCCATCCTGTGGCCAGGCGCCTGCAAGAGGCCCCTAAACGATGATTGAAGGGACCATGGAAGGTTGTTACCGGAGAGGCGGTCCCATAAAAATGAGGGTCCCAGACTCTTGAGGGCTTTGAAGATCAACACTAACACCTTGAATTGGATCCAGAGACTAATTGGTAACCAGTGCAGCTGCTGCATAATTGGAATAATAAGAGCTTTTGACAAAGTTCCTCATAAAAGGCTCCCAAGTAAACTCAGAAGTCATGGGCTAAGAGGACAAGTGCTTTTGTGGATTAAAAACTGGTTAATTAACAAGAAACAAAAAGTGAGTATAAATGGGCAGTTTTCGCAGTGGAAGGTGGTAAGCTGTGACGTACTGCAGGGCTTGGTTCTAGGTCTAGTGCTTTTTAATGTTCATTATTTCAAGTTGGGAGTAAGCAATGAAGTGACTAGCTGTTTAGGGTGGTGAGAACCAGGGAAGACTATGAGGCGCTCCAGAGAGATCTGTTGAGGCTGGGTGAATCGGTGTCATTGTGGCAAATGAGGTCCAATGTGGGCATGGGCAAAGTAATGCACACTGGAGGCAAAAATCCTTACTATAAATATACCTCGATGAGGTCTGAGCTGGTGGTAACTGACCAGGAAAGAGATCTTGGTAGATGACTCCCTGAAAATGTCAACTCAATGTGTGACTCCAATAAAAAAGGCAAATGCTGTGCTGGGAATTATTAGGAAGGGGACTGAAAACAAATCAGCCAGGATCAAAATGCCCCTTTATAAATCTATGGTGCAACCTCATTTTGAATATTGTATACAGTTCTGGTCACCGCACCTCAAAAAATATATTATAGCATTGGAAAAAATGCCGAAAAGGGCAACTAGAAAGATTAAGGGGATGGAACACCTTCCCTAAGAAGAAAGGTTAAAGAGGTCAGGGCTTTTTAACCTGGAGAAATGACAATTGAGGGGTGACATGACAGAGGTGTATAAGATTATGCATGGGAAAGAGCAGGTAGAGAAAGAGGTACTTTTCTCCCTTTCTCACGATACACGAACTCATGGGCACTCAATGAAATTGATGAGCAGTAGGTTTAGAACAGATAAAAGGAAGCACTTCTTCACTCAGTAATTAACCTGTGGAATTCACTGCCACAGGAAATGGTGGTGTCTACAAGCATAGACAACTTCAAGAGGGTACTGGATAAATATATGGAACAGAGGTCCATCAGTAGGTAGTAGCCACAAGCTATAGATGGAACACTATATCTGGGGCAGTGATGCTCTGTATTCTTGGGCTTGGGGGGCAACAGTGGGAGGGCTTCTGGAGTTCTGGCCCTGCTGATGGACCTGCTGATGGCACCTGAGTTTTGGCCACTGTGTGACAGAATGTTGGACTAATTGGGCCATTGACCTGATCCAACATGGCTCCTCTCATGTTCTTATGACCATGATGTTCCAGTCAGTAACCTAGCATTTTTTCTTGTTGGCAGGAAACAATTATTTTCCATAACAGTATCAGCTAGGTAAGATCTGATATGCCAGATGCCCCAAGGGTTAATTTTAAGTCTAATGCTGTAACATGTATTTTAAACCTTTAGCAAAGATCATCCGGAGCAGGTTGTTATCAGTATACAAATAACATCCAGCACTACATCTCATTATCTAAACCTCTGTGTCCTGAGGCTGTGATCAAGTCACTGAGGGTAAACAAAGTTTAGGCTGAATACAGACAAGATGGATCCAGGTGGTCAGCCATGTTGGTCTGAAGCAGCAGAACAAATTTAGAGTCCAGTGGCACCTTTAAGACCAACAAAGTTTTAGTTAAGGTATGAGCTTTCATGTGCACACACATTTTCTACAGACAAGTTGGACAAGATTTTGATGGGAAGACAGAATGTTTGGCTTATGTTGATCTACCAGACACAGTTGAGGTTAAGTTCTCTTTAGTAATTACATTAAGAGTTCTTGTCAATGGATGAACAGGTTGGCAGTGTTGTTAGCAACACCTTCGTTCACTTACATCTTGCTCAGACTATTCCTTTATATATACTGTAACCTCTATATTGGACTACTGTAACACCATCTTTTGGGTCTGCCTTTGAAGGAACTCCCCAAACCTTCAACTGATATGAAATGCCGCAGAAACTCCTTTCTGGGGTCAGCCACTCAGAACATGCAACTCCATTGTCATGTCAATTGCACATACTTGCTCTGGTCACAATTCAGGATCTTAGTTATTGCCTTCAGAACCCTTCAAGGCCTAGGCCCTTATACTTTTTGAACAATGTGCCAGCTAAATCCTTCAGATACTCTTACTAGTGTGACTCAGGATGGTCCTTTGATGAGTTATGTGAGGGGAGTTTTGTTACTTGTCCAGTCCTCTGCTATGGCTCACCTAAATGAGTGTGAAAGGTGCTCACTCACATTTAAGAAGGCAATCTTAGTTCAGAGGGCATTTGGTGGGTAAACATCTGGCAAATTGGGCTGAATTTTTTTTATCTTTGAATTGTTTTTATCTTGTTAATGGACTGTTGTGTTGCTTTTGGGACCTTGCAGCTTGTTGCATTGTTAGCCACCTTGGGTCTAAAGAGTTTAGGCAGGATAATTTTTAAAATAAATAAAAGCTGTCAGTGCTACATAATTTATGTTTTAATGAATCACTTTAATATTTAACCTCTAGAGATGCTACAGTTATCAGAGCCAGTACATTGCTATTTAATAATTAGATGTGGTTTACAAATTGTTTACTCAAATATTTGACATGAACAAATCAAGAAATACTATCACCACCACACACTGAACTTTTAATTTACTATCTTGTACAGATGAAATGTAGGACTATTGGAGGAATTGTTTTGATGGTATGTCCCAGGAAACTGTTGGTTACACCATTTAGGGACAACTCAAGGTACTGGTTATGGCCTATAAAGCCCTTCATGGCTTAGAACCCACATATCTTCAGGAGTGTCTCTCCCACTGTACTTCTCGGCAGCAATTTAACTCAGACTAAGGATGTGCACCAACATCCAGGCAGCATCTGCCCACTCCAGGGCTTTCTCAACAGTGGTTCCTGAGTGATGAAAGGGCCTTCTTCTGCAGGTGAGGAAGACCTACAGATTATTAGCAGTTTGACAGCAGTACAACATTCCAGCAGATAAAAGGTTTTTCGATTATCTGAAGTTGTTTAAATCTCTGCTCTATATAGGTCTCTATTGTTTTCTTCTGGTGTATTTTAAAAGTAATTGTAACCCACCTTGTATCTTTTTTAGGCATGGGCTAAAAATGATTTAAATACATTCAGTTACCAACAGTTGAATGGATTTCTGTAAGCTATCATACTGGAATCAAAAGTGGTCACCAGTTCTTTGCATACAGGAAAATACACACGACGATGCAAGTTAGCTTGTTAATTTCCAAGTGTAAAGTTACAAATGAATTGACAAATGAAAAATTCATATCTGGAATTTTGGGAAGTGTTTTGTAAACAATTGTATTGATTCAGATTCCTATCCTTCGGTATCTTGAAGTAACTAATTTTAGACTTATTAGACAGGAAATGAAGGTTTTTGTGTTTTTTTAGGTACAACCTGAATTTTAAGCATTGTAAGCAAAGCTATGCTACCGAAATGGTAACTTTTGTGCCTGTCCCTTCCTGCTGCAGTCTTCTATGCCCCCTATCTGTGGACTACCAGGAACAGCATGGAGGTGAAGGGGGCTACCAGTAAAAACTGCCTTCCCCATCTTTTAGAGAATGGTTTTCAAACCTAATTCATGTCTGCTAATTTTATTAATCAATGCAAGCTCTCGGCAAAAGTATTAGTAAATGTTAGTTTGATGTCTCATGCTGAAGCAGTGTGTCTAGCATTTGAATGGATGAACAGAAAAGGAATAAACCCTCATTAAACAAGCTGACATTTGAGTAGTTTTAGCAGTATGGAAAAGAAAAACATTCCCAAATGCTTGCCCTGAAATCTAAAAGAAAACTGGGATTAATAGAACAATGTGGGATTACAGAAATTCTAGGTTTTGATTTGGTAGAACATTTACCCTGCTCCCTACTTCTGTCAAAAAAGTAGCATTACAAGTGTATTGCTGGTTAAAGCATCACCTGTATTCACATTTTGTTCTCTCTCAGTATTTTGGGGAGAAGGAAACGACACACAAGAGGGAGCATTGCCTCTTTTCCATTATTTTATTAAGATCCATGTATTATATAAAATAGAACAAGAAAACTGAACAAGTCTATAAAATCAAGTGAGCAGTCCAGATGACAAACCACTACAAGCTCTGCTTTCGTGGTTCAGATTGATGTCACTAGAATGCTGACATATTGATAGCCTCACATTTAGTCAATGGGTGTACATATCTACAGAGAAAGCGGATATGTTTCAGAAGGAAGCCAAATGAGGATGACTTTCCCAAGCCATAATTGCCCATGACAAAGTTAGCAATGACGCTCAATTACAAAAATTACATCAAGCACCTTTGAAGAACCTCTGAGAAGAGCATCACATTGAGCATTTTGAAGGAAGGTTCTGAAAATACTGCAGCGGACCCTGTGACACTATCAGTATCCTCTGTATAGGAGAGCACAGCTTCTATATTTAAGTGTGACTGTAACCATTATATCCAACTTGGAGCAGTTGCAAGTAAAATAAAATATAATCCTCACAATTTATGTCCTAACAATGCAATCCTATGCATATTTGCTCTAGTCAAAACCCACTGAAGTCTTTGACTGAAAGTTCAGACAGGAGTAACTGTGCATAGGGCTGCACTGTAAGCCTCTTAAGGCAGTGGAAGCAACAACCAACTGCCTTTTCCTTGTTCATTTTATTTCCCAGATTACTCTACTAGATACTGGCATCCTGGAATAAGACGGCAGTTCACAAGCTCTCAGGAGATTCATTAACATATTAGATTTGTTACGTCTTTTAGCAAACTGATCCAACTGTGCAGAATGATGCACTATTTCATAGTGAACATCTGAGCACACTTGACAGTGTACTACTCTCAAAAGTGAAATACTGCTGGAAAATGTATCCACAGGTCAAAAGGAAAACAAGCTGTTTGCTGAGCTGAGATAAAACGAATCAACCAGTATTCAGCACTCTGAAGAGTGCTCAACTTGAAATATGGCTAATTATATCAAGCATCAAACAGGGATCATGGATCTTTCCTGTGTTCCCTGCCCCCAAGCAGTCCTGTCTGATGCTATGAAAATTTATAAAAGCCATTCAGCCTGGGAGGATACAATGGGGAGGGGAAAGGGGGTGAAGGTGCCCTCTCACCTAACCGAAGAGGCAGAAAGCATTTCACCCCCTCCTCTTTCACACTGCAGGCCCCCTCCCCACCCATGTGCTTGTCCATGTGGATCCCATGACCCTAGGAAAAATTTCCCAAGGTCAGGGAGGCAGGAAGAATGCTGGGAAAATCCACAGTCTCAGCAGATTCTGCTGACAGATTGCAGGATCCAATCCACAAGGTAGTAGGATCCAGCACTATGCTTTAACATGCACACGATTTTCAGCGAGTAGAAGCTGACTGCAATTTTTTAATCAGTTACTGGTATTGCGGCCTTTTCCTAGCAACACTGTACAAGCATGACAATGATCTCTTACAGAGATTAAGAGAAGTCACGACACAGGTGCAGGGGTGGCACTCACTCAGGTCAAAGAGGCAGGATTTCATGGTGGTGCTTTATCTAAGAGAAAGTGGGTTTTCCCTAATATATGAATGCAATTTAAGTTCAGTATTAAGGGTAAATAACAGCAACACTTTAAAAAGGAAAAAAAAAGAATTTAAGTATATATATATATATTTAAATGTTGCAACAAACAGGCTTGTTAATATCCTGTCTTTGGTACAATTTAAAATCAAAAGGAGGCCGAAGGGAAGCCTTATGTATACACTGTCAATATGGAACAGAAAAACATTTGCAAATACAATTGTTAACACAGGAAATTAAACTCAATTAATAAGCAATATCTGGAGTTCATGAAATGTGGACAAGAAAGACTCACTTTTCACTACTTATGTGAACTGTCTGATTGGAATAAGAAAAATTACTTTAACCAAGTTAAAGACTTCTTTTATTTCAGCTTTAGAGGGAGAGGGGAAAGTCAAATAGAACTGTTCTCCAATTTCCCTTTCACTGCACGTAAAGCCACATACATACATCCACACACATGCATATCTCCTTTAATCTGTACTGAAAATCTTTTTTTTCTTTTTTACCAAAAAGGTTGATCCTGGGTGTAAGTGCAAAATGCAAAAATCAACTGACAGGAAATGCTGAACAAACAGCATAATTAAAATACAAAGTATTTTATATTATTGTACTATTAAACGGGTAATGTTCGCTGTTTCTGTAAAACTTTGGAACCACACAGCTGATTTCTTAAATCTAGTCCATGTCAACTTCCAGAACTATTACTGAATTAATTAGCTTCATTTTTTGATGCTTCATCAAAGTTTTCTACAAGATCTGAAAGACAGAAATATTTAATACAGTTAGCATTCACCAGCCAAATCAACATATTTAATAATATTTCTCTTTGAAGCCTATAATATCATGAATATAATCCCTGCATGATTATTTTTATTCAAAAGTATAATTATTAAAAAATCATTTTGTTTATTAGTGCCTAACATTAATTGATGGCTTTATAACCAGCAGTTATACCATGGCAGCACTGGAACACAGTCATAGCCTCTCAATTATTGGCATCTGACAATGGGACATTTATTAGGCAGACTATGTTCAGCTATTCCACAAAACTGACCTAACCACTTCAATTTAGCAACCACACATTTCTCCACAGCGATTAGCAAATACTATGTGGCTTGGATCCATCTAATTTCTGAGAATGGAACATGACTTCCCCACGACCTAAAATAGTAGTCCAGAGGGGCAGGGGACTCCCAGGAGCAACATGAAGGAGGAGTTGGCAAATTGCTGCAGGACTGGGGAATTGCCCGTCCTCTCGCAAGTGTTGATCCTTCTGATAGGATCCCATGTTTCCAAAATCCACTACTTGTTCACCAACAATGTACAAAATACATGGCAATTTGGGACGTTATCTGAAAAACATTCCAGCTACAGTGTGTTTGTGTGAATGGGCTCAATGGCTCAACAGTGAACCAACCACTTACTTCTACATCCAACAAAATCCAACATCTCTGAATAATTAAAGATTTTCTAACAAATACAATCATTAGCAGCCAGTTCTAATGATTACTTCAATACCATTGCTCCCAGACTTTCCTTGTTCTTAAAGGATAATTCTGACAGGGAATCAATGGTTTACATTAAACATCAATTTATGAGGACTAGAGTACAAATTCTTGACTAAAGTGATTGACAAAAATTGTCAGTTATTTCCTGCAGATAATTTCCCCCACAATACTTCAAACCAGCAACATCAATGTTTTGCACAGGCACACTATAGTAGGGGCTAATCTGCATGGTATGCTTCTGGATATGAACAGCTCAACATAAGGTGCCATATGAATGCAATTTCAAGCAGCTTCCATGCTATCTAGGTTAAGTGAAAGAATCCTACCCGGAACGTCATCGTCTTCTTCATCAATATCTTCTGATTTTGGTACTTTACTATCCAACACTGTAAAATAAAATTATTTTAATCGATATGTGGAATTAACAGAATTATTTCATTACAAAAGAAGAGACCACCCAGAAGAAAAGATTATGGTTTATAGTACAACACATAAGGGCAAACTTGCAAAAAAGCAGATAGATTTGGGTGGTCAGCCATGTTGGTTTGAAGCAGCAGACCAAAGTTAGAGTCCAGGGGCACCTTTAAGACCAACAAAGTTTAATTCTGGGTGTAAGCTTTCATGTTGGAGCTGCGGTGGCTCAAGTGGTTAAGACGCTGAACTGCAGGCTGTGGAAGGTCAGTAGTTCAGCAGTTCGAGACCCGGGTTCCGCATGATGGAGTGAGCTCCCATCTCTAGTTCTAGCTCCTGCCAACCTAGCAGTTCGAAAGCAAGAAATTGCAAGTAGATAAATAGGTACCACTTCAGTGGGAAGGTAACAGCGTTCCGTGCGCCTTGGTGTTTAGTCATGCCGGCCACATGACCACGGAAACGTCTTCGGACAGCGCTGGCTCTTCGGCTTTGAAACAGAGATGAGCACCGCAACCCTAGAGTCGGATTCGACTGGCTTTCGAGCAAGGGAACCTTTACCTTTAAGCTTTCATGTGCACACATGCTTCAATGTATCTGAAGAAGTATACATGCACATAAAAGATTATACCCAGAATAAAACTTTGTTCGTCTTAAGCGTGCCCCTGGACTCAAAGAGGCAGATTGTTACACAAAAGTGGCAAAGCACTAGGAAGCACTGGGTTGGATGTAAGCAGAGCTTCACTCATGAACAGACTTTTCCTGTCTTCTACAGTCTTCTGGAAAGCTGCTACTCAAGGACACTGTAGATGTAGTATCAGAAGATGCAACTTGCATGGGAAAACCACCAACTTCCCTACTTCCGCTCATACAAAGGCACCTAATGTTAATTCAGTCCCCTTACACAGGAGGCATTTCTTCCTGCAGGTTTTTATCACTCTGATGGGTAGTCTAAACCTGCACAGGCATAAGGTAGCAGCTATAACCACTAAGTGGTCAACATAGTGCCCCATTCCCAGGCACTTCGATCTGTTTAGCAGCAGTTACAGCTTCCATCTCACACCGGCATGGATAGCCTAAACAATCCTTGTTGATCAGCACTGGGAACGGGCTAAGGTTCCCACTGATCTTTGGGTGATGCCTGGCTGGTAAATAGAAGTGCATAATTTGGTCTAACTGGATATGATATTCATGCTTGGCATTAGCCCATCAGAATGTCAAAAGGGGAGAATATTAGTTTGGTACCATTTTGGCCTCAGATTATCCCATAAATAGAGTCTCCATATTTAAACAAGGAAGCTCTATTTGTGGGATAATCTGAGACCAAAATTGTACCAGACTAACACCTATTTCTGCAGGGACCATTATGAAGTTTACAACCTGTAATTCTACTATATGTTCCAAAAGAATAAAATGACAATATAAAAATATTGCAGCTCTTGCTGTGCTGCCCAATTAAATAGTTCCATTCCAACGCAAATACAAAACAGCCCAGGATTTAATTATCTATGTGGTACTTTAAACACACTAAAAGTAGAGATGTAAAATTCCCAGAAATTTTGAAGACATAAGAAAAAAATTCTATCATTGTCTTCTGCCAGTGGATGAAGGCTTTTTGTTTTGCTTGTCATTTCCCACACTAACTGTTATTGGCCCTCCTCCATGGTGAAAGTTGTTTTGTGTGTTTCTATGATTTACTGAATTTTTAAAATATTTTATATACACATATTTTAAATGCTGTGTTAATGTCTTCACCTTTTAATGCTCGCAGCCTTGCAGTCCCTATTTGAGTGAAAAGGTAGCAGAGAAATGTTTTTAAAAAATAAATAATGGCTTTCCAGAAAAAAATGAAGAAATCTTTGGAAAACTGAAATGACACTGCTTCTAAACTTAAGCTTCTTTCAGTGATATACCTAAAATGCAACATTTAAATCTTAGTTAGCAGAGAAAATTGTACTATTTGGCACATTTATGAATTTTAAAGTATAAATGTCTTTGTTTTTTTATAAGAAAATACTTGAGAAAGAGTTGCAAACTGATGCACCCTACACTACTATAAGACAAGGCGTTTAGTTTTTGTTATCTGAGAGGTGGGGGGGGGGGAGTTGAAGGTACAAAATAAATTCTACAGTAAACAAGAGAAAGTGTATTATGTGGACAAAAGCACTTTAATATAGTCTCAATTAGGAATGGGCATGGACTGGCTCACGGACCAAATTTTGTCATGGACCAGGACTCGGTCCATGCAATCACATCTCTCACAGACTGCCATGTTTTCCATGGGTTTGTGCAGTCCATGGGAGCGGTCCCTGAGCCAGACCACCACCCCCTATAGGGGTGGTGGCCAGACACGCTGGTGCTGAGGATTCCCAAGGCAACGGGGGAGGGGGGGATTATCTTCCCTTCACTCCCTGAGGTGTGCCGCAACAGCAGCGTGCACACAACTCAGCAAATGGAGGGCATTTTGAATGCCTTCCATTCATGAACCTAATGAACCATTACATGATCAGTTAAACAGGAAAGTCCATGTTCATGGTTCATAAACCTCACAAACAACGAACCTCCATGGACTTCCATTTTTTCAGTCCATGACCACCCCCTAGTCTCAATACGTAGGAGTACCAATATAATTGGATGGTATAACAATGACAACACTGAATAATGTATTATCATTAAACACATTATAGCATATTAATGGTTGCCAAAAGTATTTAAACAAAAATATTCTTGAAAATGTTGTACATGAATATACAGGAATAATGTTGTAGACTGTCTTATGTAAGAAAATCCATAATATATATTTTGAGTAAAAGCTTGTCTTTCATCCCATTCATTCCAAAGCAGCAGCAACAAAAAAGCAGGCATTTTCCCCAGCGCTCCCCAAAACTTCATTATCAGAAAAGGCCCTCCTCAGAAATATGCCCCCCCCAAAGAAATTCTGCTTTCCTCACCCCCAGGCCTTCCATATCTATCTACAGATAAATATTTTAAGTACAAAAAATAATTTCCCTAGTTCATTCAAACAGCAAGTTTCCTTTTATCTTACAAATTATGCCGGAATTGTTGTGCAAGTTTTACCCTCCTTCTCCAAGATCCTTGATGTAAGTATGAATGTCTGTTTTTAAACAAAATCAGAACATGAGGATAAAGGGGAGTTAAACCCCACTCCATCTCAAACATTACTGGTGTTTGAAACATTTTTCTCCAATCCTGGAAGTGAGCAGGATCGAGAGAAAAATGTTTCAAACACTGGAATAAGGCATGGGAGAGAGCAATAATGAGATATTTTCTTTTTCATGCGCTCTCCTTTTGTTTTAAAAAGACAGCTCCCCATCTCACTTCTATTATTTGTGGTTGCAGCCTTTTTACCTTATTGGGTTAACAGCAGCAGGGGATGGGTGTGGTGAGATTTGTATTAGGAAACTACAAAGCTGAAATAGTGATCTCAAATCTGATCCTTGCTGATCGCTAACATACAGGAGGAAGGCCTTCAAAGAGTACAAGCAAAACACTTGCCTCTGAGTAGGCAGCACTGTACTACAATGGAGCAAGCAACTAGTCCACAGCTTATACAGAATCAAGAAAGCCCACATCCCCCAAACCAGTACGAATGGTGGGAACATCTGCTAACTGTTCTGGTTGGAAGGTAACTGTGTCATCTAGATTATATAGAGTCACCTTCTCCCCTTGTTGCTTCTCCTGCTTCCTATACTTGGCTTGTGAAACTGAAAAGTAGACAGTGAGGTGTCAAAAATTCAGGGAGGTTAACAAATGTCATTAGTTTTAGTGACCAGTTAAGTTACATTAAATAATCAAAATTAGAGTCCAGTGGCACCTTTAAGACCAACAAAGGATTATTCAAGGTATGAGCTTTCATGTTCAAGGCACGCTTTTTCAAATACAGTGGAATGGTGTGTAAGGTTCAAACTTATAGACAGGGAAATTAACATGTAACATGATGATGTTTAAAATATGCAAAGTCCAAAATAACAATCTAAAGTTATAAGGTCAACAGCTATAAAGCAATAAATATGTCCAACTAGCAGATAAATGTCCAAAGGTGTCTCTTCTAATTGTAGGAAGCAAACCGAGAATCTCCATTCTGTCCTCCCAGGCATGAAGATGACATTAGTACTTTTTGAGGTGGATGCAGGGTCATGTCAGCAAAACATCCCAATATTCCTGTCATTACATTCGGTATTCTAATATACTATTCAAAAAAGGAAAAACACTAAAATACAGAGGATTTATAGTCCTTGTTGAGAATACATATATGAGGACTGAATGAGTTGGTATGTGTAATGAGATAAGAAACCAATATCCCTGTTGAGTCCTGGGGAGGTTTTTGTTCCAATTGTTGTAATAACTTATAATTCAGCAATTTCCCTTTCCGTTCTGTTCTTAAAAGTTCCTTTGTAATAAAACAGCTACTGATTTATTTAGTGTTTTTCTTTTTCAGAAAAGACCCTGCATCCACCTCAAAAAGTGCTGTTAAGTCATCTTCACACCTGGGAGGACAGAATGGATATTCTTGGTTTGCTTCCCACGATTAGAAAAGACACCTTTGGACATTTATCTGCTATTTGGACATTTTAATTTCCCTGTCTATAAGTGTGAACCTTACACACCATTCCAATGTATTTGAAAAAGTGTGCCCTGCACACAAAAGCTCATACCTTGAATAAACCTTTGTTGGTCTTAAAGGTGCCACTGGAGTCTAATTTTGCACTACTGCTTCAGACCAACACAGCTGACCACCTGGAATTAAATAATCAAGGCATTTTAGTTATCTTAAATAATTGAGGAATTTCAGACTGGATTTTGTTTTATTTCCAAATGCAAATCCCTAATGTAAAACAGATACAGAGGACTTAAGTTTAAAGTCGGAATAATAAAATAATCAATAAATAAGTCCAGTTTGCTGAGCAGGCTTTGGCAAGTCACCAAAGTCTGTACAATTATAAAAGCCTTGGCAAATAAAGTAACTTCACAGCATCTCTGAAAAGTCCTAAAGACAGCAACCACACATCTCCTCAAGCAGACTATTCCACTAGAACGGAGGAGTCAGGGACTCTGTTTGATGCCACCTGGGCTACTTTAAGTGGGGAAACAGCAAGAGGACCATATGAAATAAACATTTAACAAATAAGGCTGTGGTTGTGAATTTGGATTAGGATGATGGTGCTTACATCAATGACATAACAAATGAAAACACAAAACAAGGCACCCAGAGAGTTCTTGCCAAGTTAGGGTAATATTGACATAAGTCTTGACTTTAGTTTTAGCTGCTCTATATTATTTGAAACTCTAGGTATGTGACAGAAGTAAATTTACAAAGCCAAATGTGTCTATTAAACCAAGAAATGAATTTATTAAATAAACAACAGAAATTATGTGTTTCAAGATCTGCAGTGGTCCGTGTTCTCAAACAAAGGTACCTACCTTGCCTTGGGAACTGTTCAGCTAACTTTCTGAGACTTGTTAAGCTGTCTGCACCCAGCTGGCTTAAGATGCCAGGTAGCATTTCTGTGATCGGTTTGGCTTCAGCATGACCAGTAATTGCAAATGTGTTTGCAGAGAGTGAAGCTTGGACCTTAGGGTTGTTGAAATGAATAACTGTTCCATCATCTTTTATCATATTCACCTGTTTAAACATAGATCTATTAGTACTCATAACTCCCAAATGAATTAGCATAACCAAAAGTACTATCAAAGATTAATTTTGGAACAGTGAGCATTCATATAAAATCAAAATAAATGGAATTTATATATATTATTGTTAAATGCACAAAATATACAGATAAACTATGAATATAAGATTTTTCAATGCAATCAGTATCCAGTTTAACACATAATCGAAGCTGCAGATGATTTTATCACAGTTAAAAATTTAAGCAAAGGACTGTCTCTTAATCCCAGCCCTCATGTAATTAAACTTCCCTATGTCCCCCTTCCTGCTGCAGCCTGCTGTGCTCACTAAAATCCTTCACCTGGGGGGTTGGTGAAGGGGGAGTAGGTAGAAATCTCATGCCAAAGGAAGTACTCCTTGCATTAGTTGAACAATGCATAGCACACAACACAAAATCTTGATCCCTATAATTTTTAATGAATACTACCTATTTTGGAAAATGTCAGAAAAACCTCCATGCTTTATAGCAAAGTCTTGCAAACACAAAGTGGACCTTTCTCACCTCCCCACTCTGTGAAAAAAACAGATTTAACAAAGAATTTTCACCATTTGCAAAATTAGAATTCAGTGGGAGGGAACACATCCAAGTTTTGAACTAATTTCGAATTTATTTATTTGATTTATACCTTGCCCTCCCCACCAAAGCAGGTTGGTTTAAGTTGTGTAATTTGGCTATTATTTTAGGTTGCAATCAAATCTGGTAGAATGTCTCTTTACTGCACTGCCTGAACACAAAGCACCACAATGTCAAAGCGACCTGTACTACTACTCTGGCACACCCTGATCTTAATAGAGGGCACTAGTATCACATACTCCTCTGGTGTGAGCCAAATTTTAGTTCAGCAACAGACATGATCCAGCAGGGTAAGCAGCTTTTCAGTTTTTTCCAACAGCTGATATAAGCAACTGCTTGAAAGTTTAATCTTAAACAGACATAACATCCTTCTAAGTACATTGAAGTCAGTAGGCTCAGTGTAATTTTGCTTGGAGCTGCTCAGTAAAAGTGCAATGTTGAGAACACTTCCCTTGTAGTAAGCCCTGTTTAAATAGACTTTGATAGAATTCTAAGTAAGCCTGCTTAGGATGGCACTGTAAATTACCAAGCAGAGTGGATGATTACTCTCCATTCCTACATTCAGAGCTTCATGCAGATATTCAGTTATTTTAATGTATAACAATTACTCTTAGGAAGGAAGTGTACAGTTGTTACAAAGTAACTTGCTCCCAAGTAATTATGCTGAGCATCCCCAACATTGGTCTGTATCTAAATTATTGTCTGTCTCTCAAAATCATGTTCCTACATGAGTTTCTTACTGTCTTCTGTGCGACAAGTGATTTTTTTGCAGCTGTATAAACCTTACTGACATAAAATATTCAAACTCCCTATCTGAATCTTACACAATCTGACATAAAAATGTTAGTATTTAATGGCCATTGGATTTTTAGAGTTCCATATGCAAGTCCTTTGACCCTGATGTTGTGCAATACCAGGTCCATGAAAAATAAGATACCTTTAACAGTGGTATGAGGAACAGGTGGAGCTGGGTTGCTTGACTAATCTGGGTGGCTGAATTTGATGTCATCAGCTTGGCACAACTGGCATCCTTCACCTACCATGGAGCTGCCTCAGGCTGTATGGGGCCCCAAACATAAAAAGGACATATGCCAGAACTTCTTTTCTGTACTAGGCAGCTTGCTAGTGATGTCATTAGAGGGACTGCAGGTTCTACCCTTGTTGAAGGCACAGCTGAACTTGCTGCCTCCTCTCCACAGGAGTTGTGAATGAGCTGAATGGTCCATCCTCACAAATTAATTGATCCTGTCAGTTTCCAAGAGGATCTGGGGGATTTTGAGAGCCCTCTGCTCACTGTGGAGGCCCCGTAGCTGCATGCAATTATGGGCTGATTGAGACCATAAACAGGATTGCTCCTTGACAGCCTTTCCCACATTCTCATATGCCCTCAAACTCCCTGGTAAACCACGGAATAAATAACACAGTAAATAAAATTTGCTTACTTCATTTATACACCACCTTTCTCCCCAGTGGGGATCCAAAGCAGCTTACATCACGATCCTCTCCTCCATTTTATCCTAACAACAACCTTGTCAAGTAGGTTAGTTTGAGAGTTTGTGACTGGCCCAAAGTCACCCAGAAAGTCTCCATGGCACAGTGAGGGATCAAACCTGGGCCTCCCAGATCTTACACACTCTAACCAGTACATCCCACTGGGTCTCTCCACCACGGTGGCATGAAGCAGACTGGAAGATGACTAGAGCAACATTAGTGGAAGGCTCAGGATGAAACAGACATAGCATTTTCAGGCCTATGAGGTGGTAACAATATTAGCAAACTTTTTTTTCTCTGCCAACAATGCATCCCCTGAATCTTGTCCAGCTCAACCTTTCAAAGTGGTTCATGACTTGGTAACACCTTGGACCAACCCTACAATACTTAAAAACATTTTTAATTATAAGTGTATCTATCAGCAAAGTTTGTACCGCACTTTGATTAAATATCACTAGAATTGCTAAGAGCGGGCCAGATAAAACAGCTGGGGGGAGGGACTAACAGGAGACCATTTGGATAACCCTATTCTGTATTTAAAATAAAATGAAGCACTGAATTTGATTGCTACATAAATCAAAGAACAAAGCTTTTGGGAAATGGTTTACATTGATGTACCTCTTCAATGCCAGCGATATTGTTTACTGCCAACTTTTTGAGGGAACTTTGAAGCTTTTTGTCGTCAGCTGTTGCTGTTCTATGAACTACCTTCTTCTTTCTACGAGCTGTACCCTGAAACAAACAACATGAGAAAAATTAGCATCACTTTAAATGAGTAAGTCTGTCCCATCTGCTTATCAAATAGTATAACAATCCTGTGGCATCTTAAAGATAAACATATTTATTGTGGTATGGGATTTAGTAAGACTATATAGCAACAGATTTTCTAACTGCATCCAATTTACATGAAGGAAAAGGGAACTGCAGGTCACCAGTGCTGCCTATCATGTTCAATAACTGACAGGATGGCTTCATTGCACCAAACGTTCCATGTGAGAGAATGGAGGCCAAGTGAAGATGAATGATCACATGTCTCAATGTATCTACAGCTGTTAGGACAGCTACACTACCAATTCCATTTTTGCCATCTACTTTTTAAGCAGAACATGAAAAGGTAAGACTGAAAGGTTGCCTAAAACTATTATAATGTGTCGTATTTATTTTTAAAAATTGCATCTCACCTTTCCTCTAAAACAGCCTTCATAGCTTACAAAGTCACATGATTAAAGACAATATCATCATATTATTATAAGATTACCAAGGGGGGGGGGGAAATCACCCAGATGAACATCACTTACCATTAAAGACTAGGGAAAACAAAATGCCTTTAACTTAAAAGATAATGAAGATGGTTCCAGGCACATCTTCCTCGGCAGGGAATTATCAACCAGAGCACCACCACAGGAAATGTCTGCTCTGACAGCCACTTCTTTAACCTCCAAAAGCACCCCCCCTTCCTGGAGAAGGCTCTCAGACGAAGATCTCAATTGATGGGACATTTATTGTGACTATGCTGGGTACAGGCATGTTATAAGGCATGTCTGCATCAGAATGGACAGTAGGCCTGTTGAAAACAGTATTGTTCATCAAAACCTGCAAGTATGGAAGATAATGCCTCTTTGTAAATGCAAAATAATATATCCCTCTATTCATACCTTTCCACCTATTCGGACCTGAGCCTGAAGTTTAGCCAGCTTTTCTTGATTCATCTTGCTTTATCCTGAAAGAGTACATAAACCAGGTAGGATTAAAACATTCAAATTTTGAAAAAATCATTATTTGTCGATGTTGTCAAAATATCAAGTATACACATTCTAATTCTTATCCCTGTTATTCTCCTGACCAAGTCAGACCGCAACAATGTTCTAAATGCTGGAACTCAAGCAATCAAGTAAAAATAATAGCATCTCTTCCTGTTCCTGAACCCAGCTCTGGCTGCCAATAAGAGAGCTCACATTCTGCTCTATGGGAGCAGACTGCATCTGGAAATGAGCTGTAATCCAAAACCAATCTGCACACAACTTGGAGGGCAGGTAGAGGGGCACCCCAGGGAGGTCCTCTGCAAGCTTGATGCCCCTAGCTTGCAAGGGGTCTATTCTACACACTCCTGAACCTGCAGCTGTGATTTCCCCAAAGAGCACTTTCCTGGGGGCACCTGCTTTGGATGGCTGTAACTCGGCCCCCCACATCCAACTTTCACCAAACTTGGGAGGGCAGGTAGAGGAGAGTCAGCTGGAGAATCATTGTGAGTTTGGCATCTCTAGCATACGGGTCATGAAAATTCGTAGTTTGTGAAACCCACAAACCGTGAACCTATATGGACCTCAATTTTTCTGGTCCATGCCCATCCCTAATCTGTAACTTCAGTACTCACTTTTCTCCATAGGAAAAAGTAGCAGCCATTGATAAAACAGAGAGAAATAAAACTATGCACAAAGGGAATGGAGTGTGGAATAAATCTGTTTAATGATCTGAGTGTCTAAAATCAGGAAGCTTTCCTCCCCTTTGATCATGTCCTACATCTACATTGAAATCCATTTACTTTGTATCACAGAATTCAATGGGAATCAGTGAGAGGAGGAGAAGATTAGATTTATATCCCACCCTTCACTTGGAATCTCAGAACGGGTTACAACCTCCTTTCCCTTCCCCTCCCGTCCCCTCCCCACAATGGACACCCTGTGAGGTAGATGGGGCTGAGAGAGGTCTGACAGAAAGTGCTCTTTCAAGAACAGCTCTTACAGAACTATGGCTTGCCCAAGGTCATCCAGCCGCTGCAAGTGGAGGAGTGGGGGAGCTTAGCCACCTCCATTTGCATATAACTCTACACCGTCATCTGCACAGCTCTGCCTTATGTACCATTTTAGTCAAGCTAGTGTGTCAGAATGCTGGGAATATGTATGACAAAAACAAAGAGAATTTTGGAGATTATATTATACTTAAGGTTGATCGCACCTGACCACCTTCTAAGCAATTAACAGGAGCAACTTGGCCTCACAACACTTCTGTGATGTGCAAACCTACTTAAACATAAAAAATAACAATCTAAAATACATTTGCATGCAAGCAAAGACCAATAAATACTGTATGCTTTGGGCAGAGGTTCATGCTCATGTATAAAGAAATGTATATATTATCATAACAGTCAAACTGAAACATATTTCGGGGTTAAGGATGGCCCGGGAAGATCTGCCACAATTTCGTGCGACTGATATCACCGGACTTACTTGCTTGGGATCAGCTATAGGACATCATCATCCCCAGAGAACTGTCTGTTTACCATCATTGCATATATTCGGGGACCATCCAGCTTTCAATTGAGTATCATTGTTGTTTGTGATTGTTATTAATGTTTTTATTGCTTTTATCCTGTTTTATATGAGCTTTGCCCCTTGTAAGCTGCCCTGAGCCCGTTTCACGGGGAGGGCGGGGTAAAAATCCCAATAAATAAAATAAAATATTTTTGTATTGCATTTGACACATATTTGGAAGCTAATCAAGTTTTTATAATGCATATATTCAGATGCAAACATGCATATAACCTTTCCTATATTACATTCTCTATATAAACACGTAAGCAAAGCATTCAGATATCATAGCAAGCCACAGTTTTCTGCAACAGGCCTAACACAACTTATTTCTCATATGCTGCATGTTCAGTTTGGTTCTTCCTTAGCACACAGAGTATAAATAGACTCCTGGTTTGAAACTAGCTCTAATTCCTTCTGACATACGAATGGAGGCACCCAGCTGAATAGTTTTGATAGGAAGAAAAGGGCTCAACCCTTTGATGGGATGAAAAAGAAGAAAGAGGTTTTCCAAAACTGGCAACTGCAATCCCTGCATTAATGACTTGACAGAGGGAACCCTACACATAATGTGTTCCAATCACCTACTCCTAAGACTACAAAGAAGTTCAGATTATGAAAGAAAGACACAATAGGAACTGCCTTTCTTTCAGCCTTGAAAGACAGTGTATTTACATAAGGAGCATTGATAAAAATGGGAAACAGAAATACTTCTAGAGAGAATTGTTTCCTAGAATGGGTAAATAGGAATGCACTTCTACAGAATGAAAACATCCAGGAGGATGAGCTCCCACTCCACTTGATAACAGAAACCCAACTGTGAGATACATTCATCTAGTATTCAGGGATAGGAAGCCATACCTTACTGAAATATGGGGAAAAACAAAAAGCAACAGTTTTCCTACGTAATAAAGACATTCCTTGTTTCAAAATACTACACCTTCCCTAAGCCTTATCTCCCTTATAAATGAAAGCCGAATGGTAGTGGCACTTCTCTAGAACATTCCACACACTCCAAAATCAGTTCGCTCTCTGATCTGTCATTCAGAGGGTCTCCCTATCCACTGGCTGCTTTGCCTGAGTCCTGCCTCCAACATTCTAAACATTTTGCTAATCCTCGGGCCAAGAAGCGACAGTTAGAACCGGATATGGAACAACTGATTGGTTTAGCATAGGAAAAGGAGTACGACAAGGATGTATATTGTCACCTTGCTTATTTAATATATATGCAGAGTACATCATGCGAAATGCTGGCCTGGATGAATCACAAGCCAGAATTAAGTTTTCTGGGGAAAAGATCAACAACCTCAGATATGCAGACGATACCACTCTGATGGCAGAAAGTGAAGAGGACCTTAAGAGCCTCTTGCTCAGGGTAAAAGAGGAGAGCGCAAAAGTGGGCTTGAAGCTCAACATCAAAAAAACTAAGATCATGGCATTCGGCCCCATCACTCCTTGGCAAATAGAAGGGGAAGTCGAGGAAGTGGTGACAGACTTCACGTTCCTGGGATCCCAGAACACCGCAGACTGTGACAGAAGCCATGAAATTAAAAGACGCCTGCTCCTTGGGAGGAAAGCGATGGCGAACCTAAACAGCATGATAAAAAGCAGAGACATCACCCTGCCAACAAAAGTCCGCATGATCAAAGCGATGTTATTCCCAGTAGTAATGTATGGCTGCGAAAGCTGGACCATAAGGAAGGCCCAGAATTCGGCAAAGGATGAGATGGTTGAACAGTGTCATCGACGCAACGAACATGAAATTGAGCCAACTTCAGAGGACAGCGGAAGACAGGAGGGTCTGGCGGGAGCTGGTCCATGGGGTCGCGAAGAGTCGGACTCGACTGTGCAACTGAACAACAACAACAACTCCCCCCCATAGCCAGTCAGAACACAGAGATTATTTGCATATGCAGCCTCATTGTGCCTCGGAACACAGAGGTTGTTTGCATATGTGACTTGATTGGCTTTTGCCTCTAACATTCTAAACAGTTTTGCTGTTCTGAGGTAAAATGTGTCCAATCTCCAGGTGAGGGCTGGAGATCACTCAGAATTACAACTGCTTTTCAGATGGCAGAGATCAGTTCCCCTGGAGAAAATGGTGGGCTCTGTATCCTTATATGCTGCTGAGGTGGCCCCCATATGACAGCCAATGTGACGCAGCAGTCAGGGCTTCAGAGAGAGGCTGCAGGTGTGTGGGGGGTGGAAAGCTGAAGAGTGAGGGGGAAATAAAGGTAGGTTGATGGTTGGCTGGGAAGGAGATAGGGTTGCCAACTCCAGGTGGGAAATTCCTGGAGATGTGAGGGATGGAGCCTGGAGAGGGTGAGGTTTCAGGAGGCGTGGGACCTCGGACAGGTACAAAGCCATAGACTCCACCCTCCAAACCAACTATTCCCTTCTGTGGAACCATCATTGCCAATCTCCAGGTGAGGGCTGGAGATCACTCAAAATTAGAACTGTTCTTTAGGTAGCAGAGATCAGTTCCTCTGGAGAAAATGGTGGACTCAGTGTCATTATACCCTGCTGAAGTTGCCACAGCAAATTGACACTGAGTGTCCAAGGCCGGGGCAAACACCCAGAGCCTCTTTCTAGAGGCCGTTGTATTTATTTCCACAACGGGCCTTTTTCCTAGTCTATTATAAAGTGGTGTTCCCAAGACCTTAAGAGAAAAACACTAACACAAATTCAAGCTGAGTATATGAACTAGCCACAGACCATATTATAAAAGAAGCCATGTCCTAAAAACAAGGGAGCAACCAAAATTAAAGAATGGTCTCTACACTAAAAACAGTCACACAGGACACTCCCAAAGCATGTCTGTAGGGTAACAATAATTTTACTGCAAACTGAAAATTAATATCTTGTCAAGGTTCATATAAGTATTGTTCAGTTGTTCTGGCATTACTGCTTTGTTAATGTGTCCCTCTCAGCTATTAATTTTATGAATAACTTAGTTTTAGATGTCTATAAACTGATCATTATCTGTGGAAAAACTTAAGTGGGCAGAACTGGTTACAGCGAGGTGAAGATGATAAGAAACTCCACAATACTAAGGGGAAATAGGTACTGTCATGCAGACTGGAGTGCTGACTTGAGACCAGGTGTAAATTGTCAGTCACAAACTGTTTAACGTACCACACACTGCTGTTGTGAGGATTAAACAGGGAAACCATATATGTCAGGCAGAGATTTCTGGAGGAAAGGCAGCGTGTTAATTAATGCTCAGCATGACATGTGGGGCACCCCACGTACCTTACGGGAACTTCAGTATCTAACACTGAAAGAACTGCTCACCCACACAGAGAAATCAATCACCTCAAGTGAAGGATTAGGAAGAACCTAAAAAAAATATTCTGAAAAAACGAGGTCAACAATCGCAAATCTCCCGTAAGAGGAAGACCCTCTTCGATTGCTGTTTTCAGAAAGGGCTGGAACTGGTACAGAGACACAGGACCCCTTGCTAGGAAGGGAGTCTTAGGTGTAAGACTCTGGACACAGCTGGGGCCGCACAGTTTTAACTGCCACATTAATATCAG